>NW_007731958.1:119512-133100 GCF_000696425.1 Galeopterus variegatus
CATGCACATATAACTTCCCTGATGGCCATACTCTTTATCCCAGAGTTCCCAAGAAATATTTCCAGATTAAGTTCCTCATCAGAATCCTTGCTAAAATGATACGAATTAAAATCAGGATTTGCAAATAATGTTTTCCTCTATTTCTCTCTAGATTAGCCAGTCCTCAATGGTGAAATATAATCTGAAGATTCAGTGAAATGTTTGCTGTTCCGCTGCCTTTCCATCCCAGGGGAATCCCAGAGTGGGAGTGTGGGAGCTCGATTTCCCTGACCAAACCTTGGCTTGGGCTGTTTGATATACTCATGGACCTCAAAAGAGCTCTGTTCCACTAATTTTATAGGATTTTGCTCTATAACTTAACCCAAAAGATGCCAAGACCTTATAATAAATGGTTACCCTGGAAACTCAGGGAAACCCAGGATAAACCCAGAGTATGAAATCATTGTTTAGAATGTCCCTGGCCTGCTCTTTCTAATTCTCAGTTAATGCATTTTGGACAGGCTCTCCGCTGCTGAGGAGGAGACCTGAAACTGCACATGCTTCATAAACAGAGTCAAACTGCTTCAGAGGGGGCCCAACCCAACAGGCAATGAGCCCTGCTTTGAACTTCATCAAAATGCCTCCCTTAGCTTTAATTCCAGACCAAAGAAAATGCAAACTTCTGCCTGTCCCTTCTGTGTACAGTCAGCCTGATTCCTATGAACATCCTTTGTCCTTAAGTTTTGGAGGTGTCACATGCACATTTCTTAGATCCATTTTGTTTTAGGAATTATTGTACATCATCATTTCATACAACAACAACAACAAAAGAAAACAAACCAAAAACAGGAATGAAAGAACGGGGCTGGGCTGGCTGGTTAGCTCATTTGGTTAGAGCATGGTGCTAAGGGTTCGGATCCCTGTACTGGCCAGCAACAACAAAAACAACAAAAAAGAACGAAAGAACAGAAAGACAGTTGCTTACTGTCGTGATACAATTAGTGTTTCTATGGTGTATTTTTTTTCTATACTTTTACTTTTAACCTGTGTGTGTCTTTATGTTAAGATTATCTAGTTGATCTTACTTTTTAGACATTATGAAAATTTCTGCCTTATTGTGGTTGACATCATTCACAATTAAGGTGATTACTGATCTAGTTGGGTTTAAATCAACCATATGCTTTTTATGTTTTTCATTATCACATCTGTTCTTTCTATCTTGTTTTCCCCCATTTCTTGCCTTCTTTTGCATTAATTGAGAATTTTTCATGATTTCATTTTATAACTACTATTGGCTTAAAAGCTTATCAGCCAGAACTTGTTGATTTAGTTTTTAGTAGTTTCCAGGTTTACAATCTTCCTCTTTAGCTTTTCACTTTCCATTTCAAAATGATACTATACCATTTCATGTATGATGAAAGGAACTTCCAACAATATATTTTGTTTCTATTGTCTATACTTTGGCATTGAGGTCATACATGTTATAAACCCCAGAACACATTGTTCTTATTTTTACTTTAAACATATATGTTATTATATCCCATGATGCATTGTTAATAGTTTAGCTTTATCACTTAAGTGAAATAAAAATGGAAAAGTTTTAAGCATTTATCTACATACTCACCATTGCTGGTGTGCTTCATTCCTTGGCCAGAAATGAAATCTATCTAATTTTTTGTTTGTGAGAAAAAGTCTTTATTCTTTCTTCATTTTGAAAGATATTTTTGATGGATTTAGAATTATAGATTGATGGGATTTTTGTTTTTGTTTTTTAACTTCAACACTTTAAAGATGATGTTCCATTGTTTTCTGGCTCACATAGTTCCCGCCAAGAAATCTATTGTTCTTTACACTAGTTCCACTTAAGTTTGCTTTTAAGATTTTTCTTTTATGACTGTTTCTTTAGAAATTTGGTTACTATGTGCTTTAAACTGTTTTTGTTTTGTTTTGTTTTGTATATATTCTGCTTTGGGTTCATTGAATTTTGTGTATAATTAAATTTTTTAAAAATTAGCCTTTAATTCTTCTTAAATTTTTATCCTTTCACTCCTTCTTTTCTCCCCTTCTGAAACTCCAAATTTGCTTATGTTAGACCACTTGCTATTGTCTCACAGATTACTGAGATACATTTATTTTTTAGTCTTTTTTGCCCCATTTCTGTTTATTTGTATAATTTGTAGTACTGTGTCTACAATTACACTAGTCTTTCCCTTTGGAGTGTCTAATACTTTTCATTTTAGACATTGTGGTTTTGTTTTTCTATATGTTCCATTTTATTTATTTTTATGTCTTCCATTTATATCCTCATTATGTTCACGTGTTTTGTTAAATATGAGGGGTCTTCAAAAAGTTCATGGAAAGATTTGTATTAGCTTTTAATTCCATTTTTCCACGAACTTTTTTTTTTCTTTTTGACCAGTAAGGGGATCATAACCCTTGTCTTGGTGTCATCTGCACCACACTCAGCCAGTGAGCACACTGGCCATCCCTATATAGGATCCGAACCCGTGGCCTTGGGACTATCAGCACCACACTCTCCCAAGTGAGCCACAGGGCCGGCCCTTCCATGAACTTTTTGAAGTACTCTGGTACTTGAATGTAGTTAAAATAGCCATTTTAATATCTTTGATTGTAATATCACAATCTCTTATCATTTGTTTCTACTGAAAATTTTCTATCTTGTTTATAGGTCATATTTTTCTACTTCTTGGAATGTCTAATAATTTTTTGTTATATGCTTTGTGAATATTATTCTATCAACTGTCTGGATTGTCTTGTCATTCTTTAAAGAGTGTTAACCTTTCTTCTGGGGTTCAGTTCAGTTTTCTGTTCATTTTGATCCCCTTGAGACTTTTAAAAATTTTATTAGGGCAATTCTAGAGTATCCTATAATTTAGAGACGTTTTAATGCTTCTAAGGTGTAGCCTTTCTGGGGTTTCTACTGAATTCCTAAAGTAATCAAGTCTCTCCACTATGTCTGGTTAGGAATGCAACACCCTAGGTGAGTTCTTTGAACCATCTGGTTCATAACTCCTGAGGTGCTGTTTGCCTAGTCTCCTGAATGTTCGCCCTATACATGCAGATCTTAGTATTCAACTAAGACTCAAGGAGATCACTGTGCAGATTTCTGAAGCTATTTTTCTGCATAGGTCTATGCTCCCAGAACTTTGCCCTGCAACTTCCTATAATTTTAGTCTTCCTGAAGTCTAATCCTTGTCCCTGTAACTTAGTCTTCCATGACCTGCTTGGAAGACCAACCCTCCTCCATGGTGTACAATATGTTTTCAGGCAGAAAGCAAGCTTAATTGATGGAATTATTTCTCGTGTTTTCCTTCTCTCAGAGACCACAGTCCTGCTGTGCATATTGGCAATGGCTGAAAATAGCTGTTTTATTTTTTCCCTATTTTTCTAGTTATTTATTTGGTAAAGGTAAATCAAATCTTTGCTATTCTTCATGGCTGGAAGTAGACTTTGCTGTGATTAAGTTCAGGATCTTGAGATGAAGAGATGAAACTGGATTATGCAGGTAGGCCCAGTCTAGTCACAGGTGTCATTTATAAGTAAAACAAGGAGGCAGGAGAGCCAGAGTCAGAGAGGGAGATAGGATAACAGAAACAGAAATCGGAGTGGTGAGGTCATGAGAAAAGGAATTCTGGCAGCCTCTAGAAGCTGAAAAAGGCAAGGAACAGATTCTCCCCTAGACCCTCCAGAAAGTATACAACTTTGCCAACACCATAATTTTGCTCCTGTAAGATACATTTCAGACTTCTGACCTCAAAGCTGTAAGCCACTAAATTTATGATTATTTGTTTCAGCAGCAATAGAAAACTAATACAATTTTTAAAGAAGACATAGTCCCTGTTATTAATGCTTCAACATTCTCAATTGGTGTATGTTAAACATTCTCAATTCAGTGTTCTTTGTGCTGCATTAATATGTCCCAATTTCCAGGCATTGGTGCACTACCATCATGACTTTTTTACTATAACTTCATATCATTTGATACCACACCTGTAACTTCTAGTACTGGCAAAGGTGGATCACCATAGTGCTATCAACTTCAACCTCTCCCTAAGCAAATATGTTTGTAAAAACACCAGTTTGGGGCCGGCCCGGTGGCGCACTGCTACAGTGCGCCACTTGGGAGTGTGGCGGCGCTCCCGCCGAGGGTTCAGATCCCACTTACAGACCGGCCGCTCACTGGCTGAGCAAGGTGCGGGCACAACACCGAGAGTTGCAGTCCCGTTGCCGGTCCCGGTCCGGTACGGGCGCAACACTGAGGGTTGCGATCCGTTGCCGGTCACGAAAAAAGACAAAAAAAAGGAAAAAAACAAAAAAACAAAAAAACACACCAGTTTGAAATATTGATTACATTCTTTTTGAATGTACACTAAAATATACCCACATCCACCCAAATTACTCTTCCACATATCCCCCTAAATTACTTTACAAACCTTAAGTGATGCACGTCAGCATTTAAGAACACGCAGCCATACTCCACCCAACATTTGGCAGGATTTTCATGTCACAGAGCTTTGTGTTGGGGAAAGTAGCTCACTTTGAAGAGGCGTGGGTTAACCAGCATGACCAACCAGCATAGCAGCAATGGTGGAATGATGCCAGGAACTTGGTTCCTTACTGATCTGTGATGCTATTAGGCATCAGCCTTTAATCAGCTTTCATGAGAGCTGGTAGATGGGTGTAATTTGGAAGAGAAGAACAGTGCATTGAACTATTTTAAATAGTCCCTTCCACAGCCTCTCTCAGTCACTCCATGCTAATACTTTTCTTGAACGAAGAACACTGAAAAAAACACCAAAAAACAAAAACAAAAAACTTTTAAAAAAGAGGTCTTATGTCATTCAAACTCCTGGAGTTTGGTGTTAAATTAGGTAAACTTGCCAAATTCTGGAATGTCCTAAACAAAAATGGGGAAGACACAGCCCAATTGAACACATGATGTAAATCTTCTCCAAATTTTCTGCACTTGTAGGAATGAGTTGGAACAGCATACAGAGGCTATTGATTGCAGCTTTGGCAATTACGCAGCTGATCAGACCAGGCCTGACTAAATTTGGCATGGCTTTGAGGGCTATGGTTTTCTTTTCCCCTATATTGGGTAAGACATTCTCAGACAATCTCTGAACTGCACATGCCCCACTTATTTTTCCTCCTCAGGAGGCCTCTCTTCTCCCTCATCCCTAACGTACTCCATGCAACTACAGTGAAGAAGATGTTATGTGTCTCCATCCTGTCCCTGCTGATCGAGTGTAGCAGAAAGAAGACAAGAGCCATAACACCTGGATTACACACCTAGTTTGGCTTCATACTCGCTATGTGACCTTAAGCAAGATCCCAAATTTTGTGAGCCTCTCTTTCCTTATCTACAAAATGGCAATAATAATACCTTAACATATTAATAGCTCAAATAAAATTACGCTATGAATAAAGGAAAAAATTCATGTAAAAGCTGTTTTTAAACTGCAAGGTGCCCCTCTTTGCTCCATTATTCCCTTAGAATACATAGTCCTCTAGCATCTCTTTAAACAAATATCCTAATTAATAATTTATTTTCCTTTAAAATGGCAATAATAATACCTTAACATATTAATAGCTCAAATAAAATTACGCTATGAATAAAGGAAAAAATTCATGTAAAAGCTGTTTTTAAACTGCAAAGTGCCCCTCTTTGCTCCATTATTCCCTTAGAATACATAGTCCTCTAGCATCTCTTTAAACAGATATCCTAATTAATAATTTATTTTCCTTTACAAATGTGTTTAGAAAATTTTTTTCTTTCGTCCTTTCAACCTATTATTGATAAACTTGTATAAATTTTTAAGACATCAAATTTGTAAAAAGCTTTATCAACATTTTTTTTCACATATTAGCTGCATGATTTCAGCTTTCAAATTTCTTTGTGTACTCATTAACCAGTTTGTCAATGTCACAGGTGTAGGGGCATATTAATTATTTTCATGTTATATTGCCAATGGTAGTATTAAATAAATATTTTAATCAGCATTTTAGTTATTTTTGGCAGCAGGCTCTGTCCATCCAAATGTTTATGCAGCCACATTATTGGAGACAAATGATAAGATTAGAAGGATGACTGTTTCCTTTATCTTAATGCATGCTCACCAGGAAGTGTTCTGATCTGTTACATGGTATCTGAGTAGACTTAGTCATGAAAGTGAGTGCTCTGTGTAAATAACATGTATGTATTCTCTTACCAGACCCAGTTTCATAATAATTGTAGAAAGAAACGTGCTAGTGTAAAGATTCCTCTATTCCTTGAGAGCAAAATACTTTGAAGCGGAAGGGGAAAAACATATTTTTTTAAACTACAAAGCTAAGTACTAGGCCCTAGATATACAAAATGGTCTAATTGATATACTAATGTCCTGAACAGTCTTTTGAACAATATAGACAACCAGCCTCTCTCTTACACTTTATGCATTTGAGTTATGAAAAAGATTATGTTAAATGTTCTTTGAAGAATAAAGTAGGCTCAACTTATCATATTAACCCTAATGTGAATTAAGAGGAAAATGATTAATTTGATCAACTCATATTTGTATTATTTATCTATAAATTTTGATGAAAGTAAGAAAATCAAAGGAGACAAAGACAATTTTGGAGCATTGGCAGACGGGTTGATAAGGAGATGACATGGGTCTGAAGGATTGCTGCTGTACTGGGTGTACATGCTGAGTGAGAGGGAACAGGGTCTACTGAACACATCAGCAGGGTTAAGAACAACGGGCAGGGACAGTGCCAAAGGAAATTTTCTTGCTGCAAAACACCACTGACTACAGCCTGCTTAAAAATTGCTAGCACATCTTTAACTTTTTGTTAAAAATGGCTTCAGGGCAGGCCCGGTGGCGCACTGGAGAGTGTGCCGCTTGGGAGCGTGGTGGCGCTCCCGCTGAGGGTTCGGATCCCATGTGGAGACCGGTTCCCACTCACTGGCTGAGCGCAGTGTGGGTGCAACACCGAGGGTTGCGATCCCGTTACCGGTCAGTAAAAAAGACAAAAAGGAAAAAAAATGGCTTCAAAGATGAGTAAATGATAAATGTATGTGTGTGTGAAAACCATTTCAAGTCTTTTGATATCTTTGGCTTCCAAAAACAAAAACAAACAAGCAAACACTTTTGTATAAACATGTATTCCACTTAATAATACCAGGTCTCAAGAGATAGCTAGTAAGAGGCATGGGGTAGGTATATATCAAGTGCCTAATATGTACCAGCTCAGGGCTAGATGCTCAGGCACAGGGCTTTTAACCCCAGTGCTGTTCACTTCCAACAGTAGCATGTCTACCAAATCAAAGGACTTTTCTCTTCAGTCTAACTGTGTGACCATGAGCATGAGGCTCAGTTGTTCCTAATACAGTTTCCAAAGCTTTGTCTCATTCTAAGCACACAGCTCTGAAAGCCTTTGCAGGATTTGTGCAGCTTTCTCTGAGGACCAAGCAGCTACAATTTGTCAGGAATAAACCCCTCTTACTGTCCTGCTTCTGTTTTCTCTTTCAGTGAAAACTCGGTAAGGAGAGGCTGACATGATTTGCTTTTCTTTTTACTTCTTGCTTCAAAAGTGGTTGTTCAAAAATGGGGATTCAATTCTCCAAATGGTTGACTTAGAGTCAAATTTCTAGTCTCTCACCATTGCGTTGACTTAGAATTTTCAGGAAGAGGAGTCATTTTCTTCTGTCTTTGGCCACATATTATCTCCTTTTCACTTTCTTTAATAGTGTATTTTCTAGTCAGCTGCCCACTGTAATGAATACATTTGACTATTTCTATTAATATCCACAAGGATACTACAGAGAATTCTAAGAGAACTCTTTACTGCTATTAGAATATACTCATATATTTCTTTTTCAACGATTACAAATATACTCACTCCATTCCCAGGGCAGCAGCCCACAGCCTCTTCCAGCTAATATCTGCAGGGATCAGGTCATGGGGCCAAGGCTCACAGAGTTCACTGTCTCTGGATGATGTTTGCTCCTGAGCCCAAATTAGCTACTCGGCAACTGATTAGCTAAATGGTAAATGTAACCACAAAATGTAAAATAGTGGAGAAAAATAGTTTAAAAAGTGGAAATGTTAAGTATATATACTTATACTGAATATATATGTATATATTCAGTAATATAGTCAATCCTTGCATACTTCAGCAGCAAACAGATGTACAGGTGGAGGTTACAAACCCTATTTCTACAACTGGTCACAAGGATCTGGCTGGTATTTTTAGTTAAAAGGAAATTATAAACTAAAACAACATTCTGGAAGGCAACCCTTAGAAACTTTTCAAGTTTGTAATGAAAATTTTACGGAATCAGTTGCTTTCTCATAGGAGTTGACTTTCTCTCCCAAAGTACTTTCATGTCTTCCTACAAATGAACTTGCTTTAGCTTAGCCTGTCTTAGGAGGTACTGTAATTTGGATTCTAAAGCCATCATTTTGTATGGGCTAATAGATTTAAGGGTCACTAATCTTTTTACTGTCTTTGGACCAAATCAACAAAACCTCAGTGGTTGCTCTAGGGAATCTGGTTTATTCTAGGCATCCACTCAGAAAGAAAAGAGAACTGACCAGACATAGGAGGCTTTACCTCCCCTGACATGCAGGTAGACTAAAACCTTAAGCTTCAAGTTTATAGAGCTAATAAATCAAAGGTGGGAATGGGATGAGCATTTAATAAAGACAGACATACAAGTTTGGAGGACTTTGTTTCTAACTGTAAATGAAAACCTGAAAGAGAGATTCAATCTGGCTGCAATATATGGCTGAATGGAATTGTTTTATTAATTACTTATAGATATGCGAATATGATACCATATAGTTACTCAGGAAACAGTTCATAAGATAAAACCTTGGACTTAAAAAATGTATAATGTGGGGCCGGCCCGGTGGCGCACTGCTATAGTGCGCCGCTTGGGAAGCGCGGCGGCGCTTCCGCCAAGGGTTCGGATCCCACGTGCAGACCGGTTCCCGCTCACTGGCTGAGCGAGGCGCGGGAGCGACACCGAGGGTTGCGATCCCGTTGCTGGTCCCGGTCCGGAGCGGGGGCGACACTGAGGGTTGCGATCCGTTGCCGGACACGGAAAAAGACAAAAAGGAAAAAAAAAAAAATGTATAATGTGGGCTGAGCCTGTGGCGCACTCGGGAGAGTGGGGCGCTGGGAGCGTAGCGATGCTCCTGCCGTGGGTTCGGATCCTATATAGGACTGGCTGGTGTGTGCACTCGCTGGCTGAGCGCGGTGTGTGCGACGCCACACCAAGGGGTTGCGTTCCCCTTACCGGTCACGAAAAAGACAAAAAAAAATAAAAATAAAAATAAAAAAAATAAAAAATGTATAATGTAATAGTCTATGGAATCTTTAATTTAACCAAAAAGAGAAAGACAGCACTTGAATATAATTTTTAAACTTTTACTCAGACCATTTTTCCATTCTGATCACGAACTGTTTATATACACAAAACATGTTACAACAACCAGAAAAAAAAAATCCCAGTATGTTCCCACAACACAGATGGTGCCACATAACTCTGTAATGAGGGGTAATGTTGTAGGATAAAGTCTTGGTGGAAGTATTCTTTTTTGTTTTCCCATGAGGCCGGAAGGAATATGGGAACGTATGTAACATTATTATGAGTCCATATGTGCTGCAGTGACTTGGCACAAGGCAGCTGGCTTACAGGTGCTCTGGCAAGTGGTGCCGGGAAGGCTTCTTTCCCTTTGTATTTCTAATATCATGTGCACAAAATGATTTTAATGTGTTTTTTGTGTGTGCTGGAGTAGATATTGCAGGCATTCCCTTTGGGCTAAGCAGTTTGCCTTTGAATGTGGTTGCCGGAAACAGGTGACAGTCCCATTTTCTTCCTTAAGAGGATCCTTTGTTCTGAGTCCTGCCAGGGGTTGTTAGCTGGAGCAGCTCTCTTTTCCTTTCCATCAGAATTGAGGAAGGGAAACTTACAGACAAAATGGACCAAAAATTACTTTAAAAAGACAGATTCAGCAATGCAGTTCTAATAAGATCATTCAGGCCAAGACAAATGGTTCATAAGAGATTAGAAAACCTTTGTAAATGATGAGGCAATTATGCACATTCTTAACAGCCTTTTATCCAGAAGTATCCCAGTGTTTGAATCAAATCTATGCAGCTTTTGCTGCTGGAATGCAATAGCATGCGGGGAAGAAGGTGGTCCTGTAATGATATAGCCAAATATAAACTACGGGGGATGTTGGAGAAAGCATTTGCCTTACCTAGGTGCCTTGCAGCTCTGTTGGAAATGTGTCTGCCAGAAACATGGCCATCTAAGGGCTGATCTTTTAACATGTGAAATAGAGGAAGAAAAAACAGCCACCTATGCGACTGTGCTGAAATAAAACTGTTCTTCGTTAGATTCTGACCGTTCCCCATTGTGCATTCTCCTTCGATGATGTAAAGTCGTTCGGGTGTGGGAAGCCATACCATGAAGCACAGGAAATAGTTTAAATCTTTGGAAATGTTCTTAAGGTTAAGTAAATGAGGAAATGACTATAGTTAAAGTTGCTAACCACTTCAGAATAATTTTTACTAGCAGATTTTTTTTTGTTAATTGTCAGTATTCCCCTGAAAACATATGTACAACCGAGGTATACTGGTATAGCCTGCTCCATGTGCACAGTGTATGCTTTTTAAAGAGGTTTTTGTCCATTCTTTGATTTCTCTCACACTCAAGTCAGACTTAGGCAGCCTTCTGGAAATAACAATCACTGAATTAGGTACATCTGACTGATCTGAAGGTGTGACTGGGATTTCTAGCACCTGAGATTTTAGGGTTTTTTTGGGAAAAGTCAACTGTTGCCTTCAATAAACCCAACAAACACATGTCTAAGCTACCTTGATGGAAATATTACACTTATTTTGTCAACTATTCAGACATGATGAATGCAAAGAAATCATGGGATGTTGGTTTTGATGACGAGATCTGAATTCAAATCAAGACAGAAAGAGAAGCTCATTGGGAAATGCAAATCAAAACCACAAGAGATATTATCTCACCCCAGTTAAAATGGCCATTATCAAAAAGACGAGATCTGAATTCAAATCAAGACAGAAAGAGAAGCTCATTGGGAAATGCAAATCAAAACCACTAGAGATATTATCTCACCCCAGTTAAAATGGCCATTATCAAAAAGATAGAAAATAACAAATGCTGGAAAGGATGTGGAGAAAAGAAAACTCTTATACTTGTTGGTAGGAATGCAAATTAGTACAGTCATTATGGAAAATGGTATGGAGGTTTCTCAAAAAAACTACAGATAGAACTGCCATACGATCCAGCAATCCCACTACTTGGTATATATCCAAAGGAAAGGAGATCAACATGTCGAAGGGATTCCTGCACTCCTATGTTTATCATAGCTCTTTTCACAATAGCCAAGATTTGGAACCAACCTAAATGTCTATCAATGGATGATTGGATAAAGAAAATGTGGTATGTATACCCAATGGAATACTACTCAGCCATCAGAAAAAATGAAACTCTGCCATTCACAGCGACATGGATGTGCTTGGAGAAAATAATGTTAAGTAAAATAAGCCAGATAAGGAAGAGATATGCCACATGTCCTCACTCATATGTGGAAGCGAAAAAAGTTGATCTCAGAGAAGAAGAGAGTAGAATGGAAGTTATTAGAGAATGCTAAGGGGAGGGGGAGGGGGAGGGAGCATGAAGAGAGGGTGGTTAATGGATACAGAATTGTAGAGAGAGATGGGAAGCACGAGATCTAGTGTCTGTAACAATATAGGGAGATTACAGTCAGCAACAAATTACTGTATAACTTCAAGTAACTAGTCGAGAGGATGTTGAATGTTCCCAACACAGAGATGACAACTGTTTGTGGTGATGGGTGTGCTAAATACCCTGATATTGATCATTGTGCACTGTATAAATGTACTCAAATATCATGTCCTACTCCATAAATATATACAATTATCATAGGTCAGTTAAGAAAAAATAAATTAAAAAGAAAAAAAAATCAGAGACAGAAGTAGATTAGAGGTTACCAGAAACTGGGGGAAAGGAACAATGAAAAGTTATTGCTTAAAGTTCGTGTTTAGGATGACAAAAAGTTTTGGAAGTAGAGGTGGTAGTCACACAGCATTGTGAATGTAATTAATTCCAGGCAACTGTATGTTTAAATATGCTTAAAATGGCAATATGTATGTTATACATATTTTACCACAAAAATTTTTTTAAAGAGAGTTTTAGTAGATAAAAATGCTTGAAAAGCTGTGCTGTTCTCTAAGGCAGAAGTGACCAACATACTTATTTGGCCTAAAAACAGTAGTTTTTATGTGATCCTCTTGACCCCCAACTCTTGATGGTGTAGATCTAGGCAAACCAGGCTTCTTGTTTCTCTTCCTTTTCTGCAATATCCTAACATTTGACTGCTTGATCTCCAAAGAGTAAGGCAGGGAAGGCAAAGGAATTAATTTTGAGATTCCCATCTGTCGTAGGTCAGATTCTTAGCCAGTACTCTGTACATGTCATTATTCTGGCTTATGTCACATGTCATATGTTAGTATAACTATATGTCAACATTTCTCTTAGCTCCACTAGCCTATTAGATTCCTAATGGTTCTGAATCACATTCAACTCTCTATTTTTAGTACATAGCAGATTGTCTATGAATAGTGAACTCAATATTTGTTGAACAAGTAAATGAATAATAAAAGGTAAGTAAAAGGTTAAAATACTTAAAATACATAAAATTTATGCCAACCCATTACTATGTCAAAGTAATAAAAAAAAACCACTTTTATTGAGATATGATTTATATATCATAAAATCCACTCTTTCAAAGTAGAATTCAGTGGTTTTTAGTATATTTACAATGTGCAAACATCACCACTCTAATTTCAGATCATTTTCATCATCTCAAAAAGAAACCCAAATCCATTAGCATTCATTCCCCATATTCTTCTCCCCCGAGACCTAAGCAACCACTAATCTACTTTCTGCCTCTATGGATTTGCCCATCTTGGACATTCCATACTATTAGAATCATAAAATATTTGGCCTTTTGTGCCTGGTTCCTTTCACTTAGCTTAATGTCTTCAAGGTTCATCCATGTTGTATCATGAATCTATATTTCATTCCTTTTTATGGCTGAATAATATACCATTGTATGGATATACCATAATGTGTATTCACTCATCAGTTCATGAATGTTTCATATGTTTCCATTTTGTGGCTATTATGAATAATGCTGCTATAAGTGTTTATCTACAAGTTTTGGTGTGGACATATGTTTTCAGTTTCCTTGAATATATACCTAAGAGTGCAATTGCTGGGTCAAATGGTAACTCCCTTTATCCTTTAGTGGAGCTACAAAATGTTTTCCGTCATAGTTGGAAAACATCCCACAAGCAATGTGTGAAGGTTCAAATACTTCCACATCTTCACCAACACTTGTTATTATCTGTCTTTTGTATTTAGTCATCCTAGTATATGTGAAGTGGTATCTTGTAGTTTTGATTTTCATTTCCCTGATAACAAATGATGTCGTGCATCTTTTCACGTACTCGTTAGCCATTTGTATATCTTCTT
>NW_007731958.1:133190-136872 GCF_000696425.1 Galeopterus variegatus
AAGGTTCAAATACTTCCACATCTTCACCAACACTTGTTATTATCTGTCTTTTGTATTTAGTCATCCTAGTATATGTGAAGTGGTATCTTGTAGTTTTGATTTTCATTTCCCTGATAACAAATGATGTCGTGCATCTTTTCACGTACTCGTTAGCCATTTGTATATCTTCTTTGGAGATATGTCTGTTAAAATCTTTTGCCCACATTTAAATGGGTGTTGTTTTTTTATTTTTTTTTATTTTTGGTCTTTTTATTGTTTAGATGTAAGAGTTCTTTATATATTCTGGTTATGAATTACTTACTAGGTATATGATTTTTAAACATGTTTTTAGCAATCTGTGGGTTGAATTTTTATTTTCTAGATTGTGTCCTTTGAAGCACAGAAATTTTTTATTTTGATAAATTCCAATTTATCCAGTTTTTCCTTTGGATGCTTGTGTTTTAGTTGTCATATATAAGAAACAATTACCTAATCCAAGATCACAAATATTTCCGCCTATGTTTTCTTCTAAAAATAGTATTAGCTCTTACATTTATTTCTTTAATTCATTTTGAGTTAATTTTTGTATTTGGTGTGAAGCAAGGCTCCAACTTCATTTTTTTGCATGTGGATATCCAGTTGTCCAAGTATGCTTTTAGTATATACTGAATGTATCAGCAGAAGTTGAGTGATATTTGAGAACATAAAACCTCAATAATTCAGATCTCACTACACTAAAAAATAATGACAATTTGGATATTGACTTTTTGTGTTATTTATTTTTTCTTTTTTTTTGTGACTGGTAAGGGGATCGCAACCCTTGGCTTGGTGTTGCCTGCACCACGCTCAGCCAGTGAGCGCACCGGCCATCCCTGTATAGGATCCGAACCCCGCAGTAGGAGTGCCACTGCACTCCCAAGCGCCACTGCACTCCCAAGCGCCGCACTCTCCCGAGTGTGCCACGGGGCCGGCCCTTGTGTTAGTTTTAAGGAAAGATTTTGCCAAGAAAGTTATTAATAAACAGAATTTCACAGAGGGATGTTAGTATACTTAGGAAAATTTTCTGCAAGTCCATTAACAAAAACTATTTGCTCTCAAATGTTATTTATAATGTTTGTATTAATTTATTTTTTAAAAAATTCTTGAGCACTTTGGTTGAGTTGAATTACAAAGGACAGAGATATTCATCAATCCTAAAAAGGAATTTATAATACATCCAGAAAGCTGCCAGAATCCAAGTCTGGTGCCCATACCCTTGAGAGGGTTTGTTGTTACTTAGCTCAAGTTTGAGAAAGAAGGGAGGCCTTTTGGTAAAATAAGATATAAAAGTTGAGTAGTAAGGAAGTTTGATCCCCATAGCAGAAATGTCCAATTTCCTTTAGGTATCTCACCCTGAGACCAGAGTGCCTTAATGGACTTCCTCTGTAAAATAAGATATAAAAGTTGGGTAGTAAGGAAGTTTGATCCCCATAGCGGAAATGTCCAATTTCCTTTAGGTATCTCACCCTGAGACCAGAGTGCCTTAATGGACTTCCTCTTCTCTCCATTCTCAAGAATAAAAACATTACCATTTCAGCAATGGAAATGGAGCCCGAGGGTAACAGCACTTCCAGCTTAGAAGATGTATGCTTCATTGGACAGATAAGTGGTTAAAAAGACAGAGGACTTTGGAAAGAATTTGCTATAGTCTGAATGTTTGTCCCTCCAAAATTCATATATTGAAGCCTAACCCCCAAGGTGATGGTATTAGGAGGTGGGGTCTTTGGAAAATGATTCGTTCACCTTTGGAATGGGATTAGTGCCCTTATAATAGAGGCTTGAGGGAGCTTTCTTGCCCTTCTGCCATGTGAAGACACAGCAGGAGGCACCATCTATGAAGCAGAGTGAGCTCTCACCAGACACTGAATCTGCCGATGCCTTGATTTTGGACTTCCCATCCAGAACTGAGAGCAATAAATTTCTGTTGTTTATAAATTTTCCAGTCCGAGGTATTTTTTTATAGCAGTATAAACAGACAGGGTATAAGAGAGAAGCTCTCTATCCTGCTAGGGAGTGGCCATGTGGGACACCTTCCCCCAAAGACTAGAACTAGGATCCCAGGTTATAGAAAGACTTAGAGCACCAGGATTGACTTCTACTCACTTTCCCAACTCTGTATGGGTTCAATTTAATTTTTTGATGCTATAGCAAGAAATCACTGGTACAGATTTGAAGGTTTTGTATGTGTCTGCCTGTCATTTTTATTTTACGTATATAGCAACATGGGAGTGGGCAAGCATGGTGGGAGATGATGCATCTTACCCATTTGATAAGGTTCAATGCTTAACTTCCATCAGTGAGATGTGTAAACAGAGTCATTAGCCATCCAATTAATCAGGTGTTGGGTTTTTTTTTCTTTCCTGACTATTCTTCCTGCCTTCCATACTTGTCTCTGAGTTAAGGATACACCAAGACATCTGGGGAGTTGACTTGCATGTTTATTTTGCACTAAACTGCTTTATTTTCTTACTTCTGACTTTGCCCAGTCCCCCTCTCTTCCATGTAATTTCTCTAACACACAGATTCTGCATACTTATGGTTATTAATCACTGGTAACAGTTTAGTGTAACTCCTGTCACCCTTAACTCTACTTCATAATCCCTGTTCTTTCTTTCAACTTCTGTTCCCATGGCTCATTTTGAATTTCTGCAAGAGGAAATTGGATTGGTCTAGCTCAGCCTTTTGCACCAGACCTCATCATGTGTGCCTGACCAGCTTATAGGTTATGTATCCTTGGCTCTCTAGCTTACTTGACTATGGCTGGGCATTAGACTCGTGTGGCCTACAACAGGCCAAGGATAAGGGCTAGCCGCCTAGAAGTACCTGTGAAGATGGTAGCCTTAGGATTTCCAAATCTAGAAATTTCCTACTATGGAATGAAAGGAAATATGTACTATGGTTTGAATGCTTGTCCCTTTTAAGTTTCAAAGCTCATATTGAAACTTAATCCCTATTAAGAGGGTAATCTGATTAGTATTTGAAAGGTGTGGCCTTTAAGGGGTGATTGTGTTGCACTCTCTTTGTCCTCACATGGATTTGCCATCTCTCTCCCCTCAGTGATGGAGACGCAAAGGGTTACTCAAAGCCATTTCCTCTGAGCAGTGAGACACCCTGAAGGGGTTAACTTCCTGGAACCCCCAAGAAAGAGCCATTCCTCCTTTGGGAAATTAACACTGAACTGGGGTTCTGTCTCAGTATTTTTTCTCCAGGCCAGAAAGTTACAGAAAAACAACATGGGTGGGGTTATGGCTAAGTATAGTTTAACAATAGAGGCTGGTAACATCAGTGAAATAACAAAGTGACGTTCCATAATGCCATTTGCAAAAGGTTAAGATGATCCACCAACAAATGCTGTTCTTAGCAAACGTTTTCCTTCCATACAGCAATTTCCTTAGTATGTTTACATAACAATCAAGTAAGGTTAACCTGCACCAAGGACATCTACCCTTTGAGCCAGCAATTTTGGTGTGTTACAATTCTATATCTATATCAGGGGCTTTAGCCTGGGGAAAGTTTCCTGTCTTTTGCAAGGTTAACATTTCTATATGTAATTTTAAGAAGTTAAGCTAAACCTGAAACTGCAGGGCTTTGGAAACTAGGCCCTGTGAAATACATTTGCTTTTATTTTATTTTATTTTTTTATTTTTATTTTTTTGTCTTTTTC
>NW_007731958.1:137494-144426 GCF_000696425.1 Galeopterus variegatus
GTCTTTGCCATTTTTCTCCAATGTTTCTGTATATATAAGGCTCACTTTTTTTTTTCTTTTTCTTCCTATATAAGGAAGTTCTTTTAGGAGTAAAAGAGTGTCATGGATTGAATTATGTCTCCCTAAAATTCATATATTGAGGCCCTAACCTCCTATGTGTCTGTATTTGGATATAAGATCTTTAGGGAGGTAATTAAAGTTAAATTAGGTCGTATGGGTGGGTCCCTAATCCAATATGACTGGTATCCTTATAAGAAAAGGAAGAGATACTTGCCCTCTCTCTTTCTCCGTGTATGAAGAGAGAAGAGGCCATGTGAGGACACAGCAAGAAAGTAGCCTTCTACAAATCAGGAAAAGAGGCCTGCTATGGTCTGAATGTTTGTGTCCCTCCAAAATTGATGTGTTGAAACCTAATCACCAAGGCAACAGTATTAAGAGCTGGGGCCTTTGGGAGGTGATTAGGACATAAGGGCTTGTCCTCACAGAGATATGAGAAAAGTTGTTTGCCTCTTCCACCAGCTGAGCACACAAGTAGAAGATGCCATCCATGAGAAATGGGACCTCACCAAATACTGAGTCTGCTGATGCTGTGATCTTGGACTTCCCAGCATCCAGAGCTGTGAGCAATAAGTTTCTGTTGTGTATAAGTTACCCAGCCTGTGGTATTTGTTATGGTAGCCTAGCAAACTAGGACAAAAAGTGAAGCAAAGGTTGCTAGAAGCAGTCCTAATTATCTCTAACTCTGAACCCAGTTTAATCTTCTTCATAATACTACATGAAATAAACTTATTTAAGCATTTATTTATATGTTTTTCAGTCCTTTTTCCTCTCTTATAATGTAAAGTCCTTGAGGAGAGGGCTTGCCTATCTTGGTAACTGTTGTACCCTCAGGCATATAGTTGACAGATACATATTTACTCAGTGAATGTGCTAATGATAGAATCATTCTGGTACACCTTTATGAATGAGAACATGGAAGATTTTCCCCCAAATATTAGTAATTGACCCAGATAACCACTCACTCCTTCCCATGATGCTTTCTACATTTGGCTCTTGGGAGACCATGTGCTCTTGATTTAATCTTTTACCTCAAGGCTGCTTCTTCACCATCTCCTTTGCCAGTTCCCCTTCTTTCTGACATGAAAAAGTTGGAACTTCTGGTATCAGTTCTGTTCCCAAATCTCTTCTTCAATGTTGTAATATCGAATAGTGATTAGGAGTACAGATTCTTGAACCAGATTGCTTGGGTTCAAATCCTGGCTCTACTACTGAAATAGTCACATGCATTTGGGCAACTGAATCAACCTCTCTGGGCTTCAGTATCCTTATCTGTGAAATGGGGGTTATAGGTACCTCAAAGCATTGTTACAAGTTAAATAAGTAATATGTGTCAAGCACCTAGTAGGTACCTAGCACATAGAATGCACTTGGCAAGTATTAGATATAATTGTTTTTAAAATTAATATCATTTTTTGTCATGTGCAGTCTCTCTCTAGGTGATTTTATCCAATCCTATGGCTTTAATAACCCTGAACTGCTGCTGAGCTGCAGTCTTATAACCATCTTATAACCAGCTGTGGTAGGCAGGAGTGCAGTCTCTCTCTAGGTGATTTTATCCAATCCTATGGCTTTAATAGCCCTGAACTGCTGCTGAGCTGCAGTCTTATAACCATCTTATAACCAGCTGTGGTAGGCAGGATTCTAGCATGGCCTCCAAGATTTCTGTTCCCTGGTGTACACACCATGTATGATCTCCTCCCTTTAATTATGGGTGGACTTTGTGAATAGAATATGATATCACTCCTGTTATTAGGTTTCTAATCAATTGACTTTAAGATAACCTAAAGGAGATTATCTTGGATGGGCCTGACTTAATCAGGTGAGCCTTTAAAAGAAGGTGAAGCATCAGAGACATGTGCTCCTGCTGGCCTAGAAGAAAGCAAACAGCTATAGTGTGAACTGCCCATGGGAGCCACATGGCAGGGAACTTTCAGCCTCTAGGAGCTGAGAGTAATCCCTGGCTGACAGCCAGCAGGAAAATGGGGACCTCAGTCATACAGCTGCAAGGAAATGAATTCCGCCAACGAATAGTGAGTTTGGAAGAGGATCTTAAGCCTCAGATGAGAATCACAGCCTTGGCTGACACCTTGATTTCAGCCTGGCGAGATCCTGAGCAAATGACCCAGCTATCCCATCCCTGGGATTCTGATTTACAGAAACTGTGAGATCACAAATAAATGCTGCTTTAAACTGATAAGTTGGTGGTAATTTGTTGCATGACAATAGAAAGCATATACACCGAGAGAAGTTTACTTCTCTAAGTCAATGTCTAAAACAGGAACCTCACACTTTACATATCCAAAGAGAGCTCAATTTCTCTTCATCGCTCTGCATTTTCCTTCAGATGCCACATACAATTCATCAGCAAATCCTATAGGCTCTGTCATCAAAATACATCCTGTATTCGACCACTTCTCACCACTTTCCCTGCTGCCACCCTGGTCCAAGCCACCTACATCTCTTGCTTGGGCCCCTGTAATAGCCTTCTGTGTTCCCCATTCCATACAGTTAACTCCCCTTCCTGCAGTGACAGTAAGGGTTTTCATGTAAATCAGGCCATGCCACTCTGTGTAGGATCCAGCAATGACTTCTCATGACACTCAGAATAAAATCCAGACCCCTTACCATGACCTCAAGGCCACATATAATTCGGTCCCTGGTATGTTGGTCCATTTTGTGCTGCTATAACAAAATACCACAGATTGAGTAATTTATAAACATTAGAGATTTATTTTTATTTCTCATGGTTCTTGAAGCTGGGAAGTCCAAGATCAAGGCACTAGAAGGTTTGGTGTCTAGTGAGGGCCCTGTCTCTTCTTCCAAGATAGTGCTTTGAATGCTGCATCCTTGGGATGTGGGGAACAGTGTTCTTCACAAGACAGAAATGTGGAAGCGCTGAGAGAGAGAAAACTAAATTTGCCTTTTCATAAGAACCCACCCCCTGATAATGGCATTAATCCATTCACGAGGGTGGAGCCCTCATGGCCTAATCACCTGTTAAAGATCCCATCTCTTAACACTGTTACAATGGCAATTAAATTTCAATAGGAGTTTTGGAGGGGACAATCATTCAAATGATAGCACCTCAGTACCTTCCCGACATCATTTTCTACTACTGTCCTCTTCCCTCACTGTGTTCCAGCTTTTCCAGTATGATGCCAAGCAAGGTTGCATTCCAGGACCTTTGTATTTGTGTTCCACTCTGTCTGGGACATTCTGCCCCATATCTTCCATGACTCCTTCCCTCACTTCGTTAAGGTTCTAACCTTCATTAAGGCTACCTCTTCTAGCAGCCTTCCCTGATTGCCCTGTGTAAAATATCCAACCCCCCGCCGCCGCCCTCCATCACTGCCCGTGGTCTCCACTAAACTTCGTACTCCTGGAATTGTTGAGTATGTGTTGTGTTTTCTCACTCTTTGTTAATTGCCTGTCTCCACTATAGAATATAAGTTCCATCAGGGCAAGGAATTGGCTTGATCATCACTCAATCCTCAGGCCTTATAACAGTGTCTAACATATATTAGTAGGCACTTAAATAATGTTTATTGAATTAAGAGCTTAGAGAAATATTTGATAAATTTACATTAACAACAGAATTGGAACCTCTGTCTTTTCAAAATCCTGATCATGACACCTGTTAAAAGCAGGAATTGAGAAATCATACTTTATTGAATTGAGAAATGTTTGTGCTATCAAATTACATGGTGTTTTAGAGAAGTTTAATGCTATTGAAATAATACTAGTGGTATTGTTGATGCAATTTTTGCTGATGTAAGGTTGTGTGGGTTGAACTCCAAGACATAATGTTATTCTCATGATGTCCTCTTTTTTTTTTTTTTGGCAAGGAAGAGGTGATTTCAGTCATCCAAATGCTTAAATATAAATTTTAGCCTGATCAAGACAGACATGAAAATAAGGCCATGATAAGACGATGTCCTTGGTCAAATACAAACAGTCTTATTAATCAATAGCAAATAGAGCTAGAAAATATCCAAAATACATGTGACATGGAAAATGAAGTTGTTTGGAGCTCATCTGATATTTTAGATATCTAGATGGGTTGCAAGTTCAAAATTTCAGCACAACAAATAAGATGCCATTACAATGAAGTTTGATCTGTTGGAAAGTTTTTCCTGGTATAAAAAGAACTTAAGTGATCCAAGATGTATCAGATTTTAAGGCCAGATTTCCAGGTTTAAAATTATCAGTTTATATGTAGAGACATATTCATCCCCTTTCCTCCTTTTCACAATGGGGATTATCTGTAAAAACACTGAGTAAATAAACTACAGGCCACCGATGAGTTAGCTTTTGTGCACTTCAGAATATGACATATTGATTATGAAGAAAGCCAGTGCAATATGGTGTACTCTTTTCCATTTCATATTTTAGGTTTCTACTTTTTCAAAACCATCATATCAGCTCAAATAATGCACTTGTTTCTTTTTCCTTAATATGTCCTCTCCTTGCCAACTTGAGACTTTTTAAACATTGTAATTATTTTAGGTTTCTACTTTTTCAAAACCATCATATCAGCTCAAATAATGCACTTATTTCTTTTTCCTTAATATGTCCTCTCCTTGCCAACTTGAGACTTTTTAAACATTGTAATTATCACTTAACTTATTTTTTTAAAAGTTTATTCTAATTTAGAATGGTTTAATGAAGCAAATTAAATTCAACTTCCTTCTAATTACACTCAAAAGTAAAGAAACACAATGTAATAGTTTCTCTAAACTTTTAGATATGAAAATATTTACTGTTTACTAAAAAGGGCCTTTTTTGAACTCCAGTCAAGCATGGAAGTATGCAGTGAATTAAAAATCTGTTCTGATAAAATGACACATAAATATTTTAGCAGGAATTTTGGTCCTAATGCCCAGGAGATGGCTGTAAATCTCCCTGTAATACAAAGCTTGCTCTCGTTTGACAACTTCAGAGAGCCAACTATTTGGGTATTAAAAACTCCTGCCCAGATTACTGTTAATGCTAATCTTGATGGAATTACTTAGTAACTATGATTTTTATTCCTTTTAGAATGCCATAGCTGTATGACTGTTGTATTGCATATCTCCACTCTGATTTTTGGCTTCTTCCATTACACACATGGGTAGAAATCATGGTTTGTTTCTCATGAAGGTGTGTTTAGTTCTAGTTGAATGAACATTATAAAAGAATTATTAATTTTTATTGAATGTCAGTGTTGTGCCCATGCCTTAAAAAAACAAATCCTAGGTTTTATTAAGACACAGAGACAGGGCAAAGTGTGACACTCATATAAACAAGTGAAATAATGCATGACAGGTGTAATAAGAGAGCATCTACATAGTAAAGAGAAAATAAAAGCAGAGAATTATTTTTTAAAAAATTATAATCTTGAAGGGAAAAAGAATCAATCAAATGTTCATGAACAGACCAGGAGGAGACTACCAGAGATTCTCCTTCATTACCTTTCCACTCCCACACATTTCATGGATGAATGAAGAGCTGGTCTTAATTGTTTTCTGCTATTTGTAATAAAATAGGCCCTGTGTCTCTTATTTAGGTGACAGGTTGCCCTACAGGTTAATAATCACATTACGCATGTTCAAATATGATGAGATACAGCAGTAGTGGTCCACAGTGATCAAATGGAATCCAGTGATCCCATTTGATCACTGTGGCTTAGAATCTCTGTACTTCACTATTATTTTCTCATTAATCTTCAGACTCCATGAGGAAGGGAATCTGTAATGTCCATTTGACCCATAAAGACACTGATGCTGGAAGGGAGCTGCAGATTTACAAAATGTCATAAAAAAAGTTCACAGAGCAAAATGGCAACAGAATCCAGGCTTATGCTTGCAGACTTACTGAAAATAGAGTCTCCAATTTACAATGGTTAGACTTAACAATTTTTCAACTTTGCAATGGTACCAAAATGATACACATTCAGTGGAAACTGTACTTCAGATTTTGAATTTTGATCTTTTTCCCAGACTAGAGATACTCTCTCGTGATGTTGGTCAGCAGCAGTGAGCCATTCTGTTTTTCACTGTCAGTACAGTATTCAATCAGTTACAGGAAATATTCAACACTTTAGTATAAAATAGGCTTTGTGTTAGATGATTTTGCCCAACTGTAGGCTAATGTATGTGTTCTGAGCACGTTTAAGATAGGCTAGGCTAAGCCATGATGCTTGGTAGGTTAGCTGTATTAAATGCATTTTCAACTTGATATTTCAATTTACGATGGATTTATCAAATGTAATCCCATTATAAGTTGAGAAGTATCTGTATTGCTAGGACAATGATGGCACAATCCATTGAACTTCACATTTAAGAGACAATGTCTGTATCCAAGTAGAACAGAACGGGCACCCTGAGCTTGCATTGGCCTCTTTTATGAGAAGGAAAATTTTTTTCCTATTTTTTAACGGGGAACCTGGAAGGCTTCCTTACAGAATTATCTTTCTAATTATGTAAAATGTTTATTTTTATTTATTTATTTATTTATTTATTTGTCCTTTTTGAGACTGGCCGCACCGTGCTCAGCCAGTGAGCGCTGTGAGCGCACCGGTCATCCCTATATAGGATCTGAACCCACAGCGGGAGCACTGCTGCTCTCCCAGCGCCGCACTCTCCTGAGTGCGCCATGGGCTAGGCCCAAATGTTTATTTTTAAAATTAAGATTTGCACAGTTGGGCAACATGACAGGCAATTTTGATTGTTAAACCTCCACTGTACACACTTGTAGTTATCCAGGCCCTTGTCCTCACATCTGGTGACCAATTCCTCCTACCTCAGCACATAAAGTACTAGCAGCTCCTCCAATAATTCCTTTTAAATCATTTTTGAACTCAAGAACTTATGTTGATGCTCTCTTGCAAAATT
>NW_007731959.1:0-15453 GCF_000696425.1 Galeopterus variegatus
TCCAATTCCCACTCCCCCCTCCAGGGTCTGCGTTGAATATCCCGCGGGTCGGGACATGTTTTAAAAGCCCCAAGTGGTTTCTCTTTTCCTAGTTGCATCGTGATGGATATGTTCCCTTTCTCTTCTCACCCCCTCCTCACTTTTCTTTTACACTAATTGTATTGAAATAATTTGCATGCCCGAGTCTTTACTGGTTAAGGGAAGGATAAGCTGCAGTGACAGAAAGACCCCATAATACAGGGAGAGGTTTAAAGAACACATGGGTTTCTTTTTTCTAGAGCAGGACAAGTAGACAGGCTCTGCTCCATGAAGTCACCCTGTGATCCAGGTGAGCAGGTGGTCCTGCCATTCTCCGCACAGGGCTCCCGAGGTCCCCTGGTCATCCCTCTCTCCCACCTGTGGGGAGGAGTGGGGAGGAGTTGCACATATGACTCTTCTTCATATTCCATTACCAAAACTCAGTCCTCAGGTCAGCCTAGCTGCAAAGGAAGCTGGAAATTGTAGTCTGTAGCTGGGAAACTGTATGCCCAGGAAGAAGGGAGAGCAGATCCAGGGGTATAGCCAGTTGGTTCCCACCACAGTGCCCCTCAGTGGACTTTGAGCTCCTTGGGGGGTGGCTGCCTTTTAGCTCCATTACTGGGTCCTCACCAGCTAGCACAGCACCTGGTACAAAGTAAGTGTCCAATAAATGCTTGTTGAAAAGGAGAGAGCTGAGCACTTCCAGGGGCCCAATTTCCCAGCACCAGGATGGGCTTTGTAACAACATGGGATGCCTCAGAGTGGCTGAGGTCATTGTTATGGACTAGATATTGTGTCCTTCCAAAATTCATATTTTGAAGCCCTAATCCCCAGTGGGTATTAGGAGGTATTAGGAGGTAGGGCCTTTGGGAGGTGTTTGGGGTTAGATGAGGGTAGAGCCCCTGTAATGGTATCAGTGCCCTTATAAGAAAAGGAAGAGACACCAGAGCTTCCTTTCTCTCTGCCATGTAAGGACACAGCAAGAAGGCGGCCGTCTGCAACCCAGAAAAGAGCCCTCACCAGGACCCAACCAAGCTGGCAGCCCAGATCTGGGACTCCCATTCTCCAGAAGTAAGAGAAATAAACTGTTGTTGGTTAAACCCCCAGCCTGTGGTATTTTGTAACAGCTCAAACAGATGAAGACAGTCATGCTGAGTCTGGCTAGGGTGCCATACCTCAGCATCCTATCTGACAGGCCGGCCCTGCTGTGGTCTGGTTTATCTGTTCCCAAGATTGCCACATCCTCCTTCCTAGAAGCAGTTGATGCTCAAACCACTTTACAATATTCGTGCTGCTCTGTTGCCTGGCCGGTGCCACTCCATGGCAGCATTGCTGGGGTCTACCTGAGAGATGAAGTCATAGAAACAGCTTGTTTCTCAGTGCCCAGAGAGAGGGCACTGGGCCCAAGGAGCTCCTGCTTAATTTAGCCACAGAAATATTAGGAATAACCTGAATGCCCAAGAATAACAGGATGGCTAAATTAAAAAGTGTTTTTTTCATTGTGGCTGGCTGGCACAGGATGGAAGCCTGGACCTTGGTATTATCAACATCACGCTCTAACCAACTGAGCTAATCGGCCAGCCCAGCTAAATGAATGATTGTATCTCCATGCAGTGAAGTATTTGGTAGTCATCAAAAAAATTGCTCTTTTTTTCATCCCCATACCAGCCAGCCATGAAAAAAAGTTTGCTCTTTTGGGGCCGGCCTGTGGCTCACTCGGGAGAGTGCGGTGCTGATAACACCAAGGCCACGGGTTCGGATCCCATATAGGGATGGCCGGTTCGCTCACTGGCTGAGCGTGGGGCTGACAACACCAAGCCAAGGGTTAAGATCCCCTTACCGGTCATCTTTTAAAAAAAAAAAAAAAAAAAAAAAAAAAAAAGTTTGCTCTTTTGGTGCTAATAACACTAAGGTCAAGGGTTCAGATCCCCACACCAGCCAGCTGCCAAAACTAAAAAAAAAATTTTTTAAGTTTGTTTTTTAAAGAATCATTGCTAGGGCCAGCCCGTGGCTCACTTGGGAGAGCGTGGTGCTGACAACACCAAGTCAAGGGTTAAGATCCCCTTACCGGTCATCTTTATGAAAAAAAAACAAAAAAACCCAAAAAAAACCACACCACACTGTAACCAACTGAGCTAACCTGCCAGCTCTATACCTGCTTTTGAGTTACATCAGCACAGTTGGGTAATTGTAGCAGTCTGTCTGGCCATAGAGCCTAAAATATTTACTATCTGATAGTTGTTAAATAAGAATTAGGGCAGCCTGGTGGTGCACTGCTACAGTGCGCCGCTTGGGAGCGCGGCGGTGCTCCCGCCGAGGGTTCGGATCCCACGTACAGACCGGCCGCTCACTGGCTGGCCGCTCACTGGCTGAGCAAGGTGCAGGGGCAACACCGAGGGTTGCGATCCCGTTGCCGGTCCCAGTCCGGTACGGGTGTGACACTGAGGGTTGCGATCCGTTGCCGGTCACGAAAAAAGACAAAAAGGAAAAAAAAAAAAGAATTATAGGAGGCTGCTGTGTGTGCGTGTGGCTTTTTTTTTTTTTTTTTGGTGGCTGGCAAGTGTGGGGATCCAAACCCACGACCTTGGTGTTATAAGGTTGTGCTCTCACAAGCTGAACTAACCAGCCAGCCCTCCCCCTACTTTAATTTTTACTCAGAAAGGAAAGCCTGTAGTAACCTAATGCTAACCAATCAGTTATTTTTTCATCGTGCTGTCTCCTGGCACCTACCTTACGAGGAAAAGTAACTTTTTTTTTTTTTTTTTTTTTTTTTTTTTTTTTAAAGATGACCGGTAAGGGGATCTTAACCCTTGACTTGGTGTTGTCAGCACCACGCTCAGCCAGTGAGCAAACCGGCCATCCCTATGTGGGATCCGAACCCGGGGCCTTGGTGTTATCAGCACCGCACTCTCCCGAGTGAGCCACAGGGCCGGCCCCAGGAAAAGTAACTTTGAAACGACCAATCCGCTTTTTGCTTTTTTCTGTTTTCTTCGGCCCTTTTTCTATCTATAGAGCCAACCTCTTCTGCTCAGTTCATTGGGAGACTTACTCTATTTTATGGAATGAAGTGTTGCATGATTCTAGAACTGCAATAAAGCCAATTGAGATCTTTAAACTAAATTTGTTGTAATTTTGTCTTTTTGTTGGAGCAAACAGGATTGAAGCCATGCTGAGACCTAAAAACACATTGGCACTAAAAGATTTTAAAAGGACACATTTTTTTTCTAGGCATGCATTTCTCTGAGTTCCCTCTTTTCCTATGGTTATTTGATATTTTGAACCTTGGTTATGGGGAAAGATGACATTATTTATAAGAATGCAAAGTTGTTTTCCAGCCAACCTGAACACGTACTATCCAGACCTGGGAAACCAAAGAGGACATTGGTAAAGCCATGCTGATTCCACCCTCCAAGAGGACCATGGGATCACAGCAAGGGTGGGAAGAGAAACCAGAGTCTTGGCGAGACCTTGCACCTGGCTCCTTGCACAGACCCCGCCACAGCTCAGGTCCCCCTTCTCTCCTGCTTTTCATTTCTTTTTTTTTTTTTTTTCCTTTTTGTCTTTTTTCGTGTCCGGCGACGGATCGCAACCCTCAGTGTCGCGCCCGTACCGGACCGGGACCGGCAACGGGATCGCAACCCTCGGTGTTGCTCCCACACCTCGCTCAGCCCGTGAGCGGGAACCGGTCTGTATGTGGGATCCGAACCCTTGGCGGGAGCGCCTCAGCGCTCCCAAGCGGCGCACTGTAGCAGTGCACCACCGGGCCGGCCCCTGCTTTTCATTTCTCACGCTCCATTCCCTCAGCCCCCTCTTTAAAATCCCTCAGTAATGGGCCGGCCAGTGGCTCACTCGGGAGAGTGCAGTGCTGATAAAATCCCTCAGTAAGTCTGAGTCTTGGAGCTGGCTGTAGTCTGGCCACTCTTCTTTAGGTTTACCAGAGAGATGGGTTAAGCCCAACATCTCTCCTCAGATCACCGGTGCTCCTGAATAAAAGCTGACTTCCATTTTCACCAACATCTGACTTTTGAATGGTTTGTTTTTGAGAGGGGACAGGCAGCCAGACCTGTGCTCTCTATCACTTAGACATTCTTTGCTGACCCTTGGCATAGACAGTGATCTCAATTATGTAAAAAAAAAAAAAAAGTGTGTATTTTATTTTTTGGCAGGTGGTGGTACGGAGATCCAAACCTGTGACCTTGGTGTTGGAAGGAGGTCCGAGAAGGAGTCCCCTCGGGTAAGGGGTGAGCTCCTCCCGGGCTTCGGCACCAATGAAAGGATGACAGGACCCAAGCTGACAGTTCACGGGAAAAGTTCCGCTTTATTCGGGGGAGAAGCATACATTTATATAGAGCCGGTTCCGGGAGAGGGTGGTTAGTACACGGGGCGGTAGTTGATTGGCTGGGGGCGGGCAGTGATTTCTGATAGGCTGCACCTGGGCGCCGGCGAGATTGTTAGGACCCGGAAGAGAAAAGTGCCATGTTTTAGGGAGTGCCTCCTTTGGGGTCTTCTATGGGGCCTTATAGGTGTTATCAGCACCATGCTCTCCCAAGTGAGCTAATCAGCCAGCCCTGTGCATGTATTTTATACAGACAGTGACTCATCTAAGGCCTATATGCTCCAGATAAGCCTAAAAGGATTGTGGTATTAAAGACCTTTTTTTTTTTTTTTTTAAAGATGACCCGTAAGGGGATCTTCACCCTTGACTTGGTGTTGTCAGCACCACATCCTCCCAAATGAGCTAACCGGCCATCCCTATATAAGGATCTGAACCCGTGGCCTTGGTGTTGTCAGCACCACACTCTCCCTAGTGAGCCACGGGCGGCCCTCTAATCTCCTCTTCCTATGAAGACACTGGTTATACTGGATTAGAGCCCACCCATATTACCTCATTTTATTTTAATTGCCTCTTCAAAGGGCCTATCTCTAAATACAGTCACTTTCTGAGGTTCGGATTTCAAAATATGGATTGGGGGACACACAATTCAGTCCCTGACACTGATCATAACAGGAAATTGAAGTATATTTTGAAATAGTCCTGATTTTTGTTGGAAGACATTTAAGGGTTCTTGCTGCTAGTTTTTTCTTGGCCAGTTGGTACAGGGATGGAACCCTGGACGTTGGTGTTATGAGCACCGTCTAAACCAACTGAGCAAACCAGCCTGCCTGCTGTTAGTTAAAATCAGGTTAGTCGAAGCACTTATATGTTGCATTCTCGAAAACAGAACCTACATTTACTAAATTATTTTTACTTTGGGCCGGCCCGTGGCTCACTCGGTAGAGTGCGGTACTGATAACACCAAGGCCGCAGGTTCGGATCCTATATAGGGATAGCCTGTTTGCTCACTGGCTGAGCGTGGTGCTGACAACACCAAGCCAAGGGTTGAGATCCCCTTACCGGTCATCTTTTTTTAAAAAAAAAAAAAAAAAAAAAAAGATAAATTATTTTTACTTTTATGTGTCTTCATTTTTTTTTGCTTTGGCAGTTGGTTATATCCGAGCCCTTGACCTTGGTGGGATAACACGGTGCTCTGACCAACTAAACTAACTGGCCAGACTTATGTGTCTTCATTTTTACTGGTGGGTCAGGGCTTCTCAATTGAAAACATGGAAGAGTATATTCTTCACCTTATCCGGGAGACAGAGGGACGGCTGATACATTTCCATTGTGTCTCACCGATCAGCTGGAGGTTTCCAGCTGCAGCCTCTGCAAGTCTTAGCCAGCAGGCTTCCTCTTGCCATGAGTCCCCTGGACCCCCTGACAGGGCGGGCCAGAAGGGCCCAGGAGTTAATGCCCAGCTCCTCACCGTGGACAGGCAACAACTCTGGGGGTGCTTTCTGCTGTACCCCAGGGCTCCCTAGTGGGAATGTGCCCCAGTTGCCACCAGCCCTAACCTGCCTGATAACACAGCCCCTTTGATCATCTGCTTTCCCTTCTTTTCTTCCCCTTTCGGTGCTTCCTTTTCACTTCCCAAGTAAACTACTTGCACCACATTCTTGTTTCAGCATCTGCTTCTGAGGGACATCAGTCTGAGACAAGGCTGCACCTAATATGTTTCCGCTTATTTTCCTCTCCTTTTTTTTTTTGGTGACTGGCCAGTACAGGGACCGAACCCTCGACCTTGGTGATATCAGTGTCTCTTTTCCTAAGACAGATTCCTAGGGGTCTGTGACGGTTAATTTTGTGTCAACTTGGCTGGACCAGATATTTGTTTAAACATTATTCTGGATGTTTTTTTTCTTTAAAAGATGACCGGTAAGGGGATCTTAACCCTTGGCTTGGTGTTGTCAGCACCACGCTCACCCAGTGAGCGAACTGACCATCCCTATGTGGGATCCGAACCCGGGGCCTTGGTGTTATCAGCACCGCACTCTCCCGAGTGAGCCACAGGCCGGCCCATATTCTGGATGTTTTCATGAAGGTTTTTTTTTAAAAAATTTAGTTGTTATTGAATCGAAATTGATTATACATATTTTGGGGGTTCAACATTGAGATATAATGATCAAATCAATATTACTAGCATATATATTGTTACAAATTGTACTTGTTCTTTATGCCCCTTGTGCAATCTCTCCCCCTCTTTCTACCTCCCCCCTCCCACCTCTAATCACCCTAGATTTCTTCTCTCGTTCTGAAAGAATAATGGTTACTCTGTTGATTTGCTGCCCAAATGATCTGCCCAATGCTGAGAGGCGTGATCAGGTCCCCCAATATTATCATAGAGCAGATGCTTCTTCTGTCATTCTGAAATGGGCTCTGTGGGGAGAGACATCCTCCTCCTTTCTTTATCTCTGGTGATAACTCTCCTTGTGTCAATGCACTCCAGTGGCTGGCAGGCCATCTGCATGGTGGTTGTGGTGTCTAGCTGCCTTCGCGGCAGCCATGGTTATCATGGTGGCTGTGATGGGCCACTCACATGAAGGAGATGATTTTGGCATGCTCCTTGGTGCTGGCAGTGTGCCTGGTTGTGGAGAGTGTCTGATCCCCAGCTCCATACCTTGAGTCCCCGGGTGGGCCCCAAGGCGCTGGCACAGTGTGCCTGGTTGTAGGAATGGTGTCCGGTCCCCATGAAGGTGTTTTTGGATGAGATTAATATTTACATGGCTACAGACCGGTTCCCGCTCACTGGCTGAGTGAGCTGCGGGCGCAGCACCGAGGGTTGCGATCCCGTTGCCGGTCCCAGTCTGGTATGGGCGCGACACTGAGGGTTGCGATCCATTGCCGGACACGAAAAAAGACAAAAAGGAAAAAAAAAAAATTTACATGGCTGCTGCCACCTCCCCAGGCCCTGCCAGGGTCCTGAGGTATGGAGCCGGGGGAAGCCGAACCCAGCCGCAACCAGGTAAAGAGCACACCAAAATCACCATTTTCATACAGGTAGCCTGCCATAGCAACCGCAATTGCCACGGCTGCCCTGAAAGCAGCTAGTCTCTATTGCAGCAGTCGCAGCCACCATGCAGATGGCAAGCTAGACTCTTAAATGCATTGACACAAGGAGAGGCACCAGTGGAGACCCCCCCAAAAAAGAGGTCCTCTCTCTCCACAAAGCACACTCCAGAGTAATAGAAGAAGCATTTGATTTACAGTAATAGGGGAGGACTTGATCACACCTGCCTCAGTCCTGGACAGATCATCTAAGCAACAAACCAACAGAGGAACAGTTAATCTATCAGATGCAGAGAACAAATCTATGGTTATTAGAGGCGGGCAGGGGAACAGGAAGGGGAGGCGGAGGGGGAAGGGGAGAGATTGGATAAGGGGAATAAAGAGTAAGTATGATTTGTAGCAATGAATATGCTAATAATAAAAAAAATTGCTAGGAAAAACAAATTCACATGGGTGGACTCTGAGTAAAGCAGATGACTCCCTGTAACGTAGGTGGGCCTCCTCCCATCAGCTGAAGGCTGAATAGACAAAGACTGAGCCCCAGAGCAGAAGGCGTTCTGCCAGCAACAGTCCTTGAACCCACACTGTGTCTCTCTGTATATGTGCACATATAGATGAGGGTACTTCAAAAAGTGTGTGGAAAATAGAATTAAAAGATAACATGAATCTTTCCATGAATTTTTGAAAACCCCTTGTATATATACATACGTGTGTGAGAGGGTGTGTGTGTACGTATATATACACACACATCCTATTGGGTTTGTTTCTCTGGAGAACCCTGACTAATACAGAATCTAGAATAAGGAGAAAGAGGCTTCTGCTCATTTTGTAAAAAATGTCTTTTCTTTTCTTTTTTGTAGCTGATCTTGGTGTGGAGATCTCAGCCCTTGACCCTGGTGTTGTAGCACCACGCTCTAACCAGCTGAGCTATCTGGCCAGCCCAGAAATGTCTTTTCTGATGTTTGAAGTGAGACTTCATTTGGCCAGTTTTTTTTTTTTTTTTTTTAACATTTTCTGCATAAGACCAGCCTGATCCTAGAGGCTTGAAGTCTGCTGGATCCCTTCTGCAGGAACAAAAACAGTTCTGCCTGCTGCAAGGTGACATTTTCCACATACAGCCCTATTTCAGTTTTCAAGTCTTAAAAAAATGATCCTGTTGTTAACTGGGCTGCAGTTTCATCAAGAATTATGGACAGATGATCTCCTCTGCCCTAAAATTCAGAAGACAAAGGGTCACATGGGGGCAGATTTGGCATGAAGTGTTGTCCAAGAATGGATGGGACAAAACCAAGAGGCGTGTGCTTAGGATTGCTCAGCACTGTCCCCAAGGAATGAACCAAGGTCAATCTTTTGCAAACCAAGGCAATTATTCAGGAGTTTTGCATCCACATTGCACTACTCCAACTTGAACTTTGGAAAAATGTGAGGGTTTTCCTTGTTTTTATTCTCTGAACAGGCCTTGGCAAGCTGAGACTGAATGATCTTTATTTCTAAAAATAATACCAACTTGGATCTCTAAGCTGATTCTCTCTATAGGATACCAGAAACCTGCTGAGGGCAAGAGCAAAATACTGGGCAGACAGAGCCAAGCATGCTGGGAGTGATCCTTCCCAACTCCAGCAAGGACAGTGGTACAGAGCAGCTGCCGTGATGGACGCTGGGAAACTGGAGCTGGAATTGCAAGGTGTGGCATCCTCCACAACCAAAGACCTCAGCTACGCATGGGGTTTTCAGTAGCTCTTGGCAGAGGCCTTTGGAGGCATTTCAGGGTAGCACAAATACCCACACATCACTGAAGACTGGTTCAAGTAGAAAGCATCTAGTGCCTTCTAGCACCTTCCCTCTGTGTACTACAGAAGCTCCTGCTGAACGAGATGTTTCTTTGCCCATTTGGCCAGATTCATAGCAGCACTGGCAAGATAGGATGAAAGAGAAAGAAATGGAGGAAGGAAAAAGGCCAGGGCCGGAGAGGCTGAGATGGTAGGAGATGAACACTAAAGAAACAGAGTATAACAAATCGTGAAGCAAGTAATTCAGGAAGTCACAAGGTTTTTGGCTCAAGTGTTTCAGATTTGTCAAGTTCAAGGAGATCCGGGTTTATAGGAGCTAAAACCCCCAAACAATACAAATGTCCATTGATAACTGTGGTTCAGCCATAAACTGTCACATTATGTGGTCACTTGCTGCCATCCAGGGCAGGGTGCAGGGTGGGTAGATATGAGCATTATCTCAGGAGCCAGACTCCAGGAGCCAACTCCTACCAGCTGCATGAACTTCAGCAAACAATGATGCCTTCCTCTGCCTCGGATCGCCCCTCCGTGTAGGGGGGATAACAGTAATTTTTATCTTATAGGGTTTTGTGGGGGTCGAGTGAGTGAAGAGATTAGAATAGGATCTGGCACTTATGAACTATTAGGTAAGTGTATTAGTCCATTTGTGTTGCTATAACAGAATACCTGAGACTGGGTAATTTATAAAGAACAGGGGTTTATTTGGCTCACAATTCTGGGACAGCTGCATCTGGCATGGGCCTCAGGCTGCTTCTTCTCATAGTGGAAAGTGGCAGGCAGCCAGCGGGTACAAGCGGATCACGTGGTGAGAGGAAGCAAGAGAGAGATGGGAGGTGCCAGGGTCTTTTAAACAACCAGCTCTTGTGGGAACTAATAGAGCAAGAACTCACTCATTAATCCCCCAACCCCAAGGGAGAGCATTAATCCATTCATGAGGGATCTGCCCCTGTGACTCAAACTGTCCCATAGGGGATCAGATTTCCACGAGTTCTGGGAGGGCAGTACATCCAAACTCTATCAGTAAGGGAGATGAAAAGTAGTTATACATATTTATCAATCAAGAAAACAAACTACATCTGTTATGTCAACAAATAATTTAGTACAGGGCATCGGTTAAATGGGTATTGCAGGACAGAAAGGGCAGGAAGCAGACAGACACTGGGGGAACAGAGAGAGAGTAACTGAGGGGAGCAGTGACCCCACCCATGTGGCAGGAAAACAAACAGGAAAGGTTGGGGTTGTCAGTCCTGGAAGCCTGGAGAAGCGGCCCCACAGAGCCAGGACTCAAACTCTGAGGAGGTCAGTTCTGGGAGTGCAGGGACACTGGAACCAAGTGTCCCCGTTGCCAGGAGACGCTCAGGAGACCAGTGAGCAGATAGGAAGCAACGGGCCAGCCTTCTCCTCCAGCCCAGCACGCCCTCCTGCCGCCCCCTGTTGGCAGCAGCTGGCAGGAGGAGACCCAGGGGTGTCATGGAGCTGAGCACAGAAAGGCAGATGGGTGTTTCCTGACCCTCCTGTTAACTGTCAGCTGGGACGGCCCCCATAACAAAAGACAGACTAGCAAGAAAAACCAGTTTATCTATGTGTACATTTCATGGGCACGTGGGAGACACCAGGGAATGACCGTTCTCAAAGAGTGGCTTTCAGTTCCAGCTTATGTAGCGTCTTCAACAAAGAACAGTAAATTCTGGAGAAGTGACAAGACTTTTTTTTTCTTGAGAAGTGACAAAGGACAAGGACTTTGAGTCTCCAGGGGTGGCAACTTGGACAGCAAATAACTGGCAGATGAAGGCTGGTTAGCACAGCTTGTTCATGTCCGTTCCTCTGGTGCCATCTCCAGGCCCATGAGAGTCCCAAGTTGTCTTCAGAGGTTGACCTTTGCTCTCCCTGGCAGAAAAGGGACTGGGGCACCTTTGGTCTTTGCAAATCTATGTCCTGCTTTTAGGCAACTAGAGGGGGGGCAGAGAGCTTTCCTGCATCTGCTGCTTCTTAACTGCCTTCAGCTCAACAATCCTTCATATTTTGGGGAGGCACGTTCTGGTCTCCCAGAGGATGGTCTGGACTCTAGACAATGTCCCTGTCCCTTCCTCCCCACAGCCTCAAGACAGTGGACTGGAGGAGAGCAGTGGGGTGTTCAAGGCCAAAGGAACAAGACCCTTAGGAGTCGGTTTAAAGGCCAGGTCTGAATTACAGTGGTGGCCATAGGAGGGAGAAAATGGGACAGACCCGCAGAATGGAGTTCAGCACTTGAAAAGTGGTTCTGCTGTGGCCACAAGAGTGGGGGATGAGGACGAGGATCATTCTAGATGGGGGAGAGACTGTGGCAGGGGTCCAACTCCCAGATCTCAAGGTCCTGCGTGTTCTCAGAAGGGGTCGAAGCCAAGAAGGTTGTGAGCCTGAGACCAGAGACCTCAGAAGATGAGGAGATGAGGAGTGGACCGGAGGCAGGTCAGAGGTCCAGAGTGGTGCGGGCCCAGCAGCAGGGGGCAGAGCCGGGGGGCTTTGTGGGAGGAATATGGTGGTTTGTAGGCCACATGGGCAGCTAGTGGGCCATGGACACTGTACCAGGGGTGGGCGGGGGGCAGGACGCCCTGGCCCAGAAGGGGCAGCTCTGGAGCCAGACAGACCTCAGCCTGAGCCTGCCTTGAGGGTTGCCCTGAGAACAAAATGAGATGCCAGATGTATGACAATGGCATGAGCGCCTCATGGGGTCTTTCCTATTTTCTGAGAATTAGATCCCACGGCTGAGAATAAAATCCAGCCCCGCCCCCGGATTCTCAGTTCAGACAACCACCAGCTGGGAGACGCCACTCAGCCTGGCACTGAACCCTGTGTGTGATGGAGAATTTGGCTGGCCTGTGTCCTGTCCCTGGGAGGTAACCTTTACATCCCTGGAATTTCCTGATAGTTGTGTCTTTGCTACCCATGGGGCCCTTCAGACCTCACTTGGTAGTTCATGCTAATGAGATGACTCAGGATGGGGGCTGGTCACCCCAGAAAGACCAACCTCGAGATTAGAGGGACGGGGCTTCGAGCCACTGGACATCAGCTTGCCCTTGGGGAGGGGGGCCGGAGATTGAGTTCAATTGGTGGATCAGTGGCTAATGACTTGATCCTGCCTATGCACGAAAGCCCAGTGACAACGCTAGGCTCAGGTGAGCTCCCCTGGCTGGCAACGCTCTGTGTATTGTCACGCATTAATCTCCCAAGACAGTGACATATCCCTAAGGATGACAGAAATTTGGTTGTGGCTCCCTCCCAGATCTCACCCTCTGTGTCTCTCCCAGTGGCTGCTTCTGATCCGTATCCTTTTGCTCTAATAAAACCGCCCTGTACCAGCCAGCCATCGGAAAACAGAAACAGAACTGTAAAAGCAAGTATAACACTCTCCGGGTCAACCTAGTGAGTTATAGAACCTGACTGGGGTAGTAGTGGGAACCCCCAAGTTTGTAGCCAACTGGTCAAAAGTGAGGACCCCTAAACTTGCGGCTGGTGCCTGAAGTTGAGGGCTATCACATGTGACACTTGGCCCAGCTCCAGAAGTCAGATGTCGTTGCACCCTGCCCCGAAAGAAAGAGGACGGAGGAGGGTGAGAGGTTACCCTTTGGGGACAGCAGGTGTCTGTGATGAGACGGTCACTCTTTCATAAGGACTTGACTGGTTTTTCTGGAAATCACATGGGGGTTATGAGGGTTGGGACACAGTGGGATCATTGTAAAGAGTGTGGGAGGACAGAGAGGAACATCTTGTGCCCCACCTGGCTGTCCACTTGGCCCTGTGCTGGCTGATCTGCCCCTGGGTTCCTGCAGTTTGGAACGAGCCCAGAGGAGCTGGCATCGTGGGTGGTCAGCCAGGGGGCCGAGGGCTGGGACCATCCATCCCCTCAGAAGATGGATGCTGTACTCGCGGGCCCCAGAGTCAGGATACAGAGCATGGATGGGACTGTAGATGCCAGGACTGGGGGTCAGGGGGCCTCCTCAGAGCAATATGGCATGAGGCCACCTCCTACAGTCAGCAATCCAGGAGCCTCCTAGGAGAGAGTCTCTCCTCAGCAGGCCTGTGGGGCCCTCACTTGTCTGCACCAAGTTACAGAGCAATGGTTCTCAATCAAGAGCAAGGCAGTCCCCCAGGGACATTGGGCAAGATCCGGAGATATTTTTGGTTGTCATAACTTGGGGGCTACATCCAATGGGTGGAAGTCAGAGATGTTGCTTAACAGTGCACAGGCCAGGCTTCCATGGCAAAGAATGATCCAGCCCCACATGTCAAGAGTGCTGAGGCTGAGAAACCCCGATACAAGGAATGAGCTAGATCAGCAATGAAGACTCACAGCAGACCCACAGCAGCGTCCCCGCAGGAAACACATCTGTTTTCCATTTCTCTCCTTCCTGCCTCAACCTCATAGAAGCCAGCACAGAAGAGGGGGGTGTGGGTGAGAGACATTCCACGTCCCCTGCTCCAGGGTTGAAGCCCCAGGGTTGGCCTGTGCCGGGAAAGGATGTGAGGTCATGTGACGCAAGTTTGCTCTTTTGTTTTATTTTATTTTTATTTTTCTTCTTTATTTTCTTTTCCCCTTTAAGTTTGACCTTTTTTTTTTTTTTGTCTTTTTTCATGACCGGCAACGGGATCGCAACCCACGGTCTTGCGCCCGCACCTTGCTCAGCCAGTGAGCGGCCGGTCTGTATGTGGGATCCGAACCCTCACCGGGCCGGCCCCAAGTTTGACCTTTTAAATGGGCAAGTCTTAAACACCAAAGTGAGGCTGTCCTAATAACAAAAAATGACTGGAAAAGCATGGAATCAGACGAGGCGTCCTCACAGGGAGCCTTAGGCCTGGCAGAAAAGGGGGTTTTGACAGAGCACGGCTGGTGGTCGTTAGTGGAAAAAATAAAACCTTTTCTTAATTGCACTTCAACAAGACAAGTGTCCTTTCTGAAACCGACTACATATGTGCATCATTTAGCACAGTGCCAGGCACAAAATAAGAGCTCGATAAATGTTAGCCACTTGTGTTAAGAGGGCAGTGCAAAACCAGCAGCCCCCAGTGGAGACAGAGGGCTGAAGGTAAATGCTGCCATGCAGGGACTGGCGGCTTCAGGTACAGCATCCAGACCAAGGACGCTGGGGCGTCGATCACCAAGGCGCTGGGGCTCCCGAAAACACATTGAAGGAGTCTATTCTTAAGCTACAAACCAGTTCCCTAAAGTTGTCCCAACTCTTACTTCCCCAGGTAGAGTCCCCAAGGACGGCCGCCATCAATTCCTTCTCTCCCTGTAGGCACACACTGCTCCTCACAAGGGGCACGGAGGTCTAATTCCCATCCCTAGAATCTGGGCTGGCCTTAGTCACTTGCTTGACCAACACAGTGTGGCAGAAGTGACATTCTGGGACTTCTGAAGCTCAGGCACGAAAATCTTTGCAGCTTCTGCCTGGGTCTCTTGGAATGATTGCTCATGGACAATCCCCTTGTGGAACCCAGCCACCATGTGACATGGCGAGGCCGCACCCCAGCTGACAAACAGTAGCCACTATCACCATGTGAGAGAGCCATCTCAGACGATCAGCCCCCTTAGCACTGCAACCACAGGAGACCCCACGTGAGAAGTCCCAGTGAGCCCAGTCAACCACAGCCCCCTGTGAGAGGTAATAAATTACAGCTTCAGGCCATCGCAGCTCAGCGTGGCTCGTTACTCAGAAACAGATCATTTGAACACTTCCCTAGGGAGTCAAGTGCTTTCTGAAACATATGCTTCCTTCTTGGATGAAAAATTGTCTTTCTAGTGATTGTCCAGGAAGGATTCCCACAAGTGGATATCAGGGCTGTTGGAAAGATACGACTCAAATGCCATTATGGGTCCACGTTCCAGTTTGCTCACTGTTACACTTTCCTCTGTGTAACCCAGATGGAAAAAAGAGAAAGAAAGAATTCACTCAAAGTACCATCAATCAGGCCTGGAGGGACTGCCGCCCATCAGGGGAGCAGCAGCAATTCAAAATCAGCCTTTCTTTTTATTGACAAGACAAGGAAGTTTCACAAGAAAAATCAGTTGATTCAATCGTCAAAGAAGGACATAAAAACAGGCAGTGTAAAACTAGTAACAGCAGTAAATTAACAATGTGACAGTCCAGAATGTAATTTGTAAAAAGTTAGGTCAATTCACCAACAAACAGCTTGTCCTTAGTAAACATTTTCTTTCCTACATACTTCCTACAGTGATTTCTTTAGCATATATATATATATATATATATTTTTTTTTTTTTT
>NW_007731959.1:16003-19889 GCF_000696425.1 Galeopterus variegatus
TGGCCTTGGTGTTATCAGCACCGCACTCTCCCGAGTGAGCCACAGGGCCGGCCCTAAAAATCCCATTCTAAGATCAAAGGAGAATGAAGATTTCTAACCCACTACAGCCCACAGTACCCACTCCTAAGCCAGGGAACCCTGACACGGGAGCATGCCAGCGCCTCCCCTCCCTGCCTGCCCACTGCCTCCTCCTTCTCTTCCTGCTCAAATTCCAAACCTCCTTTCTAAAACCACCAACAGAGAAACATGGTCAGGTTCTCAGAAATCGGACCTGTATTGGAAAATACAGTGTGGCGAGGTGGAAGGAGCTGGAAAATTCAAGGCTAACATCCTAGCTGGTCACCAGGGCGAGGTCTCTTAAGTCCTCGCAGTGGGAAGGTAAGTGTACCTTCATTTTACACACAAGGGAAAATAGAATCCCCTGGTAATTCAATACCAATCAGATATTAAGGAAAAGCATTTCCAAGACGGTATTACCATTCAACAGGGAAATAAGATTTAATTTAGCTGTAATTCATGAGAATACCTGCTTTGACACCACCTAGTGGGAGCAGTTGGATAAACTGCAGAATCAGGCCCGGTCCCCCCTTTTCTTGGAACCCCGGTGGCAGCCAGCTTTGTCACCATTCCCACATTCCACGCTGGTGTCTGGGAGGATGCGGGGAGAGATTGTAATAGTATGTGTCATTTCTGCACCACGCTCGATTCAGCTACAAACATGGAATTGTCGTGGGGACCATTACGGTTCATGACGCCCTTCAAGAAGTTTCCTGTGGCAATTTTACAAGTCTCTGTGAGTCCTTATTTAATTTGCCCACCCACTTGGAAAACAGGCTTCCTTTGATGCTAAGTCGGTGCTTCCCAAACTTGTCTGTGCATTAGAATCACTGGGGACCTCTGAAAAATTCCAGACCAGTTAAGTCATAGTCTCTGGTGGTGTGACCAATTTCCAGTGTGCTGCCTAGTGTGGGAGCCACAGTGCAAAATGATCCCAGCAACAGACGAGGCCGTCAGCAGCTCCCTAGGCAGGCACTCTGTGCCTCCTCTGCAGAGCAGCTTTCCCAAAGGGACACCCGAGGCCAAACTCCTAGAGTCTTCTCAGCACTTTTTTTTTTTTTTTTTTTTTTTTTTTCCGTGTCCGGCAACGGATCGCAACCCTCAGTGTCGCCCCCGTACCGGACCGGGACCGGCAACGGGATCGCAACCCTCGGTGTTGCTCCCGCGCCTCGCTCAGCCAGTGAGCGGGAACCGGTCTGTATGTGGGATCCGAACCCTCGGGCGGGAGCGCCGCCGTGCTTCCCAAGCGGCGCACTAGCCAGTGCGCCACCGGGCCGGCCCCGAGCACTTTTGACCTCCCAGCCATTTTGTAAAGCCTTCACAAATAGAAAAGGCTGGATTTAAAAAATTCCCATCTCTAACGTATTTTTTTTCTTTTCTTTTTTTTTTTTTAAAGATGACCGGTAAAGGGATCTTAGCCCTTGACTTGGTGTTGTCAGCACCACACTCTCCCGAGTGAGCAAACCGGCCATCCGTATATGGGATCCGAACCCGTGGCCTTGGTGTTCTCAGCACCGCACTCTCCCGAGTGAGCCACGGGCCGGCCCTCTTTTATTATTTTTATTATCAATACAAGTGTGTTGATTCATAGAGTTTATGACCTGGGTACTTTTCCGTATGTAGTTATGCTTCAATAAAAACCTCACACATATTGCACACCTGCTGGGGTAACACAGAAAAGTGAAAGGAAGAAAAGAACAGCAACAATCAAGGATTGGCACTGAAGGCCTCCCACAAGTGACACCACTTTTTAGACAAGGTAAAGTCCCCCCAGTAACGCCATTAAAGTGCTGAAGGTGCCTGTGAGCCATTGCATGAGGTCAAAATACTGGATTCCGGGCTGGTCCGTGGCTCACTCAGGGGAGTGCGGTGCTGATAACACCAAGGCCATGGGTTCGGATCCTTATTTAAAAAAAAAAAAATAAGTACTGGACTCCAGAGAATTTAGCGCCAGCAGAAACTGGCTGGAGAAGAAGGTGCGGCCTCCACACTTCCCCACCCAGATCAGAATTTCAACTGCAGCCTTAGAAATGGACATTTTGTGCTTCACAAAAGAATGATCTTGAAAGGGACACTGCCTGTTCCTTCAAGTCCCTCATTTTTTAACAATCAAGGTAAGATTCATGTAACATGAAATTAACCACCTTAAAGTGAATGGGTCAGTGGCACTTTGTACCTTCACAATGATGTGCAATCACCACCTCTACCTATTTCTCAAACATTTTCATCGCTTCAGAATAAAACCCTGTACCTGTTAAGCAGTTACTCCCTGTTCCCTTTCCCCCAGCCCCCGGCAACCACCAATCTGCTTTCTGTCTCTACGGACGTGCCTAGTCTGGACATTTTATACAAATAGACATAGAAACAGACCATGTTCTTTATGTTCTTTTGCATCTGGATTCTTTCTTTTCTTTTCTTTTTTTTTTTGCATTTTGCATCTGGATTCTTTCACTTGGCATGATGTTTCTGAGGTTCACCCACATTGTAGCATGTATCAGGACTTCATCCCTTTTCATGGCCAAGTAATATTCTACTATATAGACAACCATGTTGTGTTTATCCATGCATCCAATGATAGACATTTGGGCTTTTCCCACCTTTTGGCTATCGTGAATAATGCTACTATGAACATTCATGTACAGAAAGAAAAAAAATCAAACATTAACATAAAAGTTTTTGTGTGGTCGTGTGTTTTCATTTCTCTTGGGTATATACCTACAAGTGCAATTGCCTGGTAATTCTGTTTAATTTTTTTAAGAAACCTTAAGTCTCTCCTTTTTTTTTTTTTTTTCAAAAGATGACCGGTAAGGGGATCTTAACCCTTGCCTTGGTGTTGTCAGCACCACACTCTCCCAAGTGAGCCAACTGGCCATCCCTATATAGGATCCGAACCCGTGGCCTTGGTGTTATCAGCACCGTACTCTCCCGAGTGAGCCACAGGCCGGCCCCTGTAAGTCTCTCCTTTTAAAAGATTTTTTTCTCAAGGGCTGGTGGGTAATCCTAGCTTAGTTTTCCACATCTGTTAACTGTTTTCATGGCCGACACGCCAGCCTTTGTTGAGCCGTCACAATGTGCAGGGTCTTGGTTTAGAATTATAATTAGGCTCCTGCTGTTCCACTCAGGGTGCTGTGAGAAATGCCTGAGAACTCAGAGACAAGCATGCTCTTCAGTGTCCTGGGGTTTGCTGTGGCTCCTGGCTGCTGCTCAGCCTTTCCCCAGCAGCAAGTCTCCTGAAAGACCAAAGGCTGAAAATTGGGGTAACAGGTCCACTTGTGAGGACTTAGCATGCCTCCCCCCCATAGGAATAACACTTATGCCCAAGGGCTGAAAGGAGGCAGATCCAATCCTGCGCTAATCATCTTTTGCAGTTATTGAGTGTTTTCCCTTCTTTAGAGCTCAAAGTTCTCAATCTGAGAACCAAGTATAGTAGTTGCAGATACTTGTCACATGGCAACCGGAACTCAGCCTAAAATGGTTTGTGCTTATTTGCAAATGCCAAGTTCTGATGCTGTAGATTTTCTAGGCCACGCAGAGTCAGGAAGACTGATATGTCTTTTTGACTCTGCATTGGGACCATCTGTCCCTCCCAGGACCCATAAGCCTGCTGTGCCCAGCCAGGAGGAGGTGCGGTGTTGGACCATGCCCTTCCTGAGTTCTCCACATCTCTGCAGCAGAACCTGGCACTCAGATGCAGCTCCCTCCCCTGGGTGCCCTGCTGCACCTGCCAGAAGGGTACAGATGGGGGAGATCAGCTCACAAGCATTTTTTTTTTTTTTTTTTTTTTTTTTTTTTTTTTTTTTTTTATGTCCGGCAACGGATCGCAACCCTC
>NW_007731959.1:20053-22493 GCF_000696425.1 Galeopterus variegatus
AAGGGTACAGATGGGGGAGATCAGCTCACAAGCATTTTTTTTTTTTTTTTTTTTTTTTGTCTTTTTGTCTTTTTTCCATGTCCGGCAACGGATCGCAACCCTCAGTGTTGCCCCCGTACCGGACCGGGGTCCGGCGACGGGATCGCAAGCCTCGGCGTTGCTCCCGCGCCTCGCTCAGCCAGTGAGCGGGAACCGGTCTGTACGTGGGATCCGAACCCTCGGACGGGAGCGCTGCCGCGCTTCCCAAGCGGCGCACTATCCAGTGCACCACCGGGCCGGCCCCAAGCATTTCTTGAAGAATTCTGTGTGCAGAACCACACCCCGGTGTATGTAGAGATGGCAGTTCCAGGGAGGAGACAAAAAGAGAAAAGAAAACGTATGTTCTTCAGCCGCCTACAAGCTCCTCACTGCTCAGGAACACTCTCCAGGCCCTTTTTTTTTTTTGGAGGCTGGCCAGTATAGGGATCTGAACCCTTGACCTTGGTGTTCCCACCACCCTGCTCTAACCAACCGAGCTAACTGGCTACCTGCCTTTTTTGTTCAGCTCTCTTAAAAAATAATTTCACCAGCTAATCAGTATACAAGCCTTGAAATAGCAGAGACATTAAAAATCAAAATCTCCACCACTTAGATCGGTAATCACTTGATTACCCATTCAGTTTTGAAACCGTGAGTTTCAGAGGCTGCTAGGATCATCTGATGGTGCCTTGAAGGAGAAATGACATCTTAACTCATTCTCAAGATGCTCGTCACGTTGCCATGATCAGGACTGCAGGGCAGTGAGCAAAGAGCACAAGGAACGCTGCTTTCGGAAACACTCTCCTGTCGGATCAGCACAGCGTCACTCCCACCACTGCACAAAGGCTCCGGGCACCTGCGAGAAAGTAGGTGCCAGCATCCCTTGTCCCAAGCTCCCATCTCTGGCCCCAGCTTTCTAGCCCCTACTGTATAATTATTACTTAAATTACCAGGGTTGTGTCCAGAAAGAATCAAAGGGTTTGACCTTCAGGAGATGAGCCTCCAGGGAAGGGGAATTTCTATTTTTGGGATGTGGATAATGAGCGGGAGGGACAGGCAAGGCCCGCTCTAGGCTCCATGTCTTTTTCCGGCTTGATGAAATAGGGCATCCACACTCCTCCCTTGTCCCCAAGTCCCCAACTAATAGGCTTCAATCAAGGAAGCCTGAGTGGCTGCCTGTTTGGATAAAAGAGAAGAGGGATGTATCCTCTGGGTAGCCACCAGGGACCAGCAGGGGGCCTAGACCACTGTCCCCAAAGGCAATTTGTGCTTGTCTGGGGCCAGGGTGAGAAAGGACTTCACCATCCCTCAGTGCAGATGTGGGTCCACTCTTAGGTGGGTGGAAACAGTCCCAGCCCATTAGCACAAATGTGCTGCCTGGCTCGGGGCCACGTCCAGCCCGCTGTCTGTTTGCTTTGGGAGCCACCCAAGGACACATTTTGAGAAATGTGAAAGTAGAAAACATTGCAAAACAAAAAGCCCCCGGAAAACCGTACACACACCCATGCCCTCACCTCAATGCTTGGCTGCTGAGAGATAAAAGTAGCTCTGCTTTCCTGTTCCCCACTGCAGAGGTGCCAAGACCCGCTTCCCAGTTTTCCTTTTGGGAATTGCCCACAGTGGTTTGACACACAGCTGTTGGGTTTCTCTCCCCTTGGATGGGACCATTTACCCAGTGCTGGGAGGTCTCTGAACCAGGACACATGAGCAAGTGAGCACAAAGCACAGGTGGGTGGAATGGGGGGTGTGTGTAGCCTCAGCAGAAGGAAACCATCTCTCCCCTCACCAGTATCCAGGTGTGAGATTGCGTACTGGACACCAGGCCAGAGCCCACTTTGGGCCCAAATGGGAGCTGATGTTAGCAGGAACCTGTGGCATGTTCCCTCCCAGTGAGTGACTCTTCCCTCTGGCCGTGGTTCTCAGTGTAGCTGGCCTGGTGCAGCCTTGCTGCAGGGGAGTAGAAGCAGCTGGATTGCCAGGTCATAAGGCAGGAGGTGGGATGGCCACACACTTCCATTTTGTGCCCAGGGGGGCCCGTGCCCCGTGGTAAGCCCTCCCTGCAAAGCAGCGTGCAGAACGATATATTAAATATACATTTTCCAGGCTGAAAATGGATGGGCTGGTCTGCTCCTTCCTCAGGTGAAAAGTTGGGGTTTTGTAATCCTGTAATTACTATGTTTAGCAAAGATGCCAATTTCTCCGTCTTGGGGAATTTTAAAAAATGGAAACCAATTTTCTCTGCAGGGGCCTCTGCTGGCTGAACCACAGACCACAAAGTCTACAGAATCATGTCTCCATCCCAGCAAGAGTGTTTTCAGCCTCAATGAATGCTTATCTGGGGGAAAGCAAGTTCCTGGTTTGTGTTTACTAGGATAGAGCCGGGGGGGGGGGGGGGTTGAAAAAAAAGGTTCGGGAACCCGGA
>NW_007731959.1:22632-27262 GCF_000696425.1 Galeopterus variegatus
GGGGGGGGGGGGGGGGGGGGGGGGGGAGTTGAAAAAGAAGGTTCTGGAACCCGGTAAAGACACAGTTTCCAGACTATTTCCTTACCCATCTATACTTGGCAAAATAATGGCCCCTCACAGATGTTCATGTCATAATCCCTGGAATTTGTGAAGATGTTATCTTATATGGCAAAAGGGATTTTGCAGACGTGATTAAGTTAATGATCTTGAGAAGGGGAGATTATCCTGGGCTATCTGGGTGGGGCCAATGTAATCACAGGGTCCTTATGAGAAGGGGGTAGGAAGGTCAGAATCAAAAGAAGCAGAAGCCAGGTCCAGATTTGAAGCCAGAAATTTGAAGATGCTGCGCTGCCAGCTTTGGAGGTGAAGCAAGGGGCCCTGAGCCAGGGAATGCAGGTGGCCTCTAGAAGCTAGAAAAGGGAAGGGAACACAGCCCTGCTGGTCCATTTTAGACTTCTGACCTCCAGGAATGTAAGATAATAAATTTGTTCAGCAATAGGAGGGACTTAATATATCATCCAAAACAAAACTCAGCTTTGTTCCTCCAAGGACTGGAGAATAAACCCATCTGCTCAGGAAGCCGAAGATGCCACGAACCGAGGTGTACAGTGACATCTGAAAGTCAAAGGAGCTTGAACAGTGTGGGGGCCTGGGCACGTGAAGTCTGGCTGCCAGCACAGATAGAAACAACACCTCTCCACGGATCGCACCCTGGCAACGTGGGGAGGAGGGCAAGCCTGGCTTCCAGATACCCCTTTCCTTCCACACCCACAGGAGCAGGTACTATTTCCCTCTTTCAAGACACCTGGTATTGTTGCATCTTTCCATTAAAAACATGAAACATTGATTCCCTCTAGGGTCCCAATATCTTATTGGTTCTCCCTCCCAGAGTCATTTGCATTTGAAAAAGAACGTGCCGGGCTGGCTGGTTAGCTCACCTGCTTACAATGCGGTGGTTTTTTTTTTTTTTTTTTGACCGGTAAGGGGATCGCAACCCTCCGCAAGGTGTTGTCTGCGCCAGGCTCAGCCAGTGAGCACACCGGCCATCCCCATATAGGATCCGAACCCACGGCCTCAGCGCTCCCAGCGCTGCGCTCTCCTGAGCGAGCCACGGGCTGGCCCTGTTTTTTTTTTTTTTTTTTTAATGACCGGTAAGGGGATCTTAACCCTTGGCTTGGTGTTGTCAGCACCACGCTCAGCCAGTGAGCAAACCGGCCATCCCTATATAGGATCCGAACCCGTGGCCTTGGTGTTATCAGCACTGCACTCTCCCGAGTGAGCCACGGGCCGGCCCCTACAATGTGGTGTTATAACACCAAAGTCAATGGTTCAGATCCCTGTACTGGCCAGCCACCAAAAAAAAGAAAAATAAAACCATAAACAAACAAACAAAATGAAAGAAAGAAAAGGAACATGCCCATGTCCACAGAGGGTAATGCAGACCATACAGAACTAAGCTCAGTCAACTCTTTCACAGCGAGAATGCCACATAAAGGTAAAGGCAGAGGTAGGGGTGATGTATCAAGTCCAGGAACATCACGAAATGCCAGCAGACCACCAGAAGCCAGGAGAGAGGACAGATTCTCCCTGACAGCCTCAGAGGGAAGCAACCCTGCCCACACCTTGATCTTGGACTTCCAGCTTTCAGAACCGCGAGACAGTACATTTCTGTTGTTCAAGCCACTGGGAAACTAATACTAATGCCTCCAGATGCTGGGCAGGCAGCTGAAATGCGAGGAATGGGTATGAGATGGCTCTGGAAGCTAATTACCCTGAACTGTAACCAAGGTCAGCAGGAGGAGAGGATGTGTGGGAGGCAGAGCTCAGAGGTCCAGAAGAGACCTGGGTGCCCAGTCTCAGCAAGGATGCCCACCAGGACAAGGAGACCACCCCAGGGGTAGAGCGAGACCCACCCTACCACAAACCCAGAGTAGTCAAACCACTGCAGAGAAACAGAAACTCAGGCAAAGCACACATCCCCTGCCAGCAGCCAAGAATCCTGCAGGACCAGTCTGCTCTTCTGGATGTCTGCATGTGGCACCCCCACACCCTTCGCGCCTTGCATGGTCAACCTGGAAACAGCATCCAGGAAACTCTCCGAATGGAAAGCCACATCTGGGGCCGTCCGAGAACACAAGTCTTAAAATGAGTTTGTAGAGCTGGACACCTCCCTTGTTCTGCCCTTGCAACCTCCCAGGCAGTAAGTAAAGTACTATAAAAATGGAATGAACTTGAGGTCAAGGGAGGCCCTGAGGCTCTGCAATTTGGGAGCTGAAATCTCTCAGGGAAGGTAGCTTCAGGGAAGGGTGAGACGGCAGGAATCTTTCCCTAATAAGAGCAAGTAATTTGCCATCTGATGGCCTTGACTCCAAGTTTCTGGAGAGCTGGGGCCAAGCTCGGTGAATGCCTGCTTTCTTTCTCTAAAAATAAAAAAAGGGGGGGTTCGCAGGTGTCTCCCTGAGGAGGCTGCCCACAAGGAGGGGGAGGCTGAGGGAGATAAACGATCCCTTTCAGCTGTGAGACAGGTTTTACCTGTGAGCCGAGCTCTGGGATGGTGAGCAAGTCAGACCTCTCCACTGGCCCAAGCCTGATGCCAGGCCCGTGGTGGCCTCGCTGGGCACCATGGCTGGTTGCTTAATCAAGACCTGGGGGCTGAAGCTGGGAGCTGCTTCCTCCTTCTCATGAGGACTCTGAGCAGCTGGGTGTCTGGGGCAGCTCTGTGGCAAGCAACCCACCAGGCCAACAGACACCCGAACATCAGCGAGCAGCCTGGGGTATGAGGAGGCCCAGAGGAGAGCTCTGGCAGGGCTTGGCCTCCCAGGCTGAGGGTCGGGGCTCCAGGGTTTGCTTCTCAGCTCTGCTGGGAACTGGTCTAGCAGCCTGGGCCAGACCCTTCACCTCCCAGGGTTTCAGTTCCCTCCACTGTCAAAAGGAGAACAGCATGTTGCTCTTGCCCATTGCTGTCTCTTGGGACCGGGATGCAGATGGGTGAGTTTCTGAGACGAGATTAAGTTGTGTAGAAAGCGAGAAAGGGAAAGGGGTCTGGAGAAAGGCGCCCGGGTCGGGGGAGGTGACGGACAAGAATGAGGGGGCACAGCAGAGGCCTTGGAGGTGAGAGGCCACTGTGCGGACGGGAACCAGGGTCAGAGGGCTTTGACCTTCGCCTGCCTCCCGCTGGGCCCCCGGAGGCTGCGGGAGGAGCGCCCAGCCTGGGGCCCCGGGAGGAAAAGGGGCACCTGCTCCAGGCGGCCTTTCTCCCCACGGCTTCCCTTCCCGTGCCTCAGTTTCCCCTCTTCAGACTCCAAGGCTCACGACGGACGGCGGCTTTTTCAGGCCGGAAGGAAATGCCCTCCGGAGCGGTGGCCGCCACAGCCACCCGCCCCAGGCTGAGATCTCGGAGGGCCCAGCCTCCCACCCGCGTCTTCTAGGCGCCAAAGCCCAGACCTGGACCCTCGCCCTCGCCGGAGGAGAGGGGAAGGCAGGGAAAGAGGGGAGAGCAGAAGGGAGGCGCGGGGCAGGCGGATCTGACCCCGGCCCCCAGCGCGGAGCCCCCACCTCCCGCCGCCGCTCGCGTCCCTGCAGCGCGTGACCGCGGCACTGCGGCTGCGGCGCTGCCGTCCCCCGCCCGCGCCGGACTCATGGGGGTGGGGGTGGGGGCCAGGAGGTGCAGGATCCCACCTCGGGGGATGCGCCGTGCGGGGAGTGGGTGATGACGCCCCTGCCCCTTCCTTGTTTCCTGGAGTTTCTCGACCCGTGAGCGCGTCGCTGAGTCACCTTCCCGGAACGCGTTCTGGACGCTCAGGACTCAGCCTGGGCTGCCCGGGGGCCGCTTAGGGCGGAGGCGCGCACCGCACAGACACGGGCGGGGCCGCCGGCCCAGGGACCGCCCGTGCCAGGCTGTGCCTCCCGCCCCGGACCGCTAGGTCTCGTCTGCCTGGCCCCCAAGTCTTGGGCAATGGGGCCGGGCCGGCTGGGTCCTCCCGCAGAGAAGACACAGCGGAGGCGCGCCCAAGCTCGGGGCGCGGCCGGGCTCTGGCTCCGTGCGCCTCCCGGACCTGCCTCTTCTCCACTGTAAGAAGCGATGAGAAGAGAGAGGTGTGCGGGGGGTCGAGTGGGGCAGCCGCGGGCACGGGGGGCCCTTTGCGGCCAGGGCCTGGACCACCTCAGCTTCCTGCCGGGCTTTGGGTTTTTCTAACGGGTCCTACCTGATCAGGTCACCAAGTCGACGTTGGCAACTTTTTCCTCCCAGTCTCCGCAAATAACCTCCCGGGGATTTAACTGGAGTTGGTCGCAGGCACGTTTAGGTCTCTGGCCCCGAGGTGTGTCACACACACTGACACGCGTCCCCATCTGCCTCCCTTGAAGTGACAACTCCCGGGCGCTTTTGCATCTTCCCGCCGAGCCAGTGGGGGCAGAGCGGACACGCCCCGCATGCTCGACTCTCCCATCGCGCCCCAGACCCCCAGGCCTGGGTGCACCGCCAGGCTCCTCTCCCGCGGCCGGTCGCTCTCCCCGCTAGGGACGGAGCGCCAGGCTGCCTCCCGCTCGGTGGCTCAGCTGCCGCGCCGGGAAGCTAAAAATAACCGTCCACGGGAGAGCAGGGGGAGGAAGAAAGAGGGGAGCCGGCGGG
>NW_007731959.1:28223-29262 GCF_000696425.1 Galeopterus variegatus
GGTTCTCGCGCCCACTCGGCGCTCAGGCGAGCGCAGGCGGCGGCTGACGGTCCGGCTCGGGCTCGGCGCTCGTCCGATCCGGGCGCTGCTCCCACGAGCGCGGTGCGCGGCGCGGCGGAGCGTGGCCCTTGGGGGGCGCTCTGGAGCTGGGGGCAGGGGACGCGACGACTGGGCTGGCTCCCGGCGGGAATCCTCGCCCTGAACTTCGGGCCCCGCGATGTCCGCTCAAGTTCCGGGATTTTTACGCAAGTGGACGCCTCTTCCCCTGGGAGCCCCGCGGGGTGAGGAGCTGGTCCGACGGAGGGAGCCGGGGGACTCTGACTCATCCGTCGGGCCGGAACCCGAGGCCCTGGCAAGGAAAGCCCCGGGAGGAGACCCTTCGCCTCGGGGGATAGGCGCTCAGCCCCAGGACTGGGCCGCCACTGGTGGCACTGGACCTCCCGGGAAACCAGGTCCCCGAGCCACGGGCTTCCAGTGATAGAGGGGCGCGCGGTCCCCCGCGCGTGGTCCCGGGATCCAGCTGGGCTTCCCCCGGACTCCGCCAGCGCTGTCTCCTCCGCTTTCTCAGATCCGGCGGCCGCAGGGAAAGACGCGGGCGTCCCCACAGCCCCGGCTCCGGGCGGAGGGGGCGAGCCCCACAGCCAGCCCCGCGACGCCCGCCTGGGCAGCACCGATAAGGAGCTGAAGGCAGCAGCCGCCGCCAAGGGCAGCGCCCCGACAGCGCCGGGGAGCCCCTGGCAGCGGGAGCCGCGGGTCGAGGAGATGGATCCAGGTTTGTGGGGACCCGGCTGCGAAGGGGTGTGGGGAACCCTCTCTCCCTAGTCGGGAGCGCTGGAACGCCCAGGTGGACGAAAGAGAGGGGCTGGGAACGCTCAAGAGAAACACTGCCTCACGAGGCCAGAAACCGGCCGGGCCTGAGCCAAGGAAGGGGACGTCAGGGTCGCCTCACCCCCCCCCCCGCGACCCCCCCTCCAGCTCCCCACAGGAGGCCGCAGGCTTGTTGGGTCAACTACCCGGGTATGACAGGCACCACTTTCCC
>NW_007731959.1:29350-41311 GCF_000696425.1 Galeopterus variegatus
ACCCCCCCTCCAGCTCCCCACAGGAGGCCGCAGGCTTGTTGGGTCAACTACCCGGGTATGACAGGCACCACTTTCCCAGCCCAGTGCCGCTGTTGTCCTCAGCCCCCTAGTGGCCTGTTGGGGACGCGGCTTTTTCGGGTTTGCTTTTTCAGAGGGGAACCCCCTGGGCCGACTCCCGCGGCCCTGCCGAGTGCTGGTGCTGCTGAACCCGCGCAGCGGCAAGGGCAAGGCCCTGCAGCTCTTCCGGAGCCACGTGCAGCCCCTCCTGGCCGAGGCCGAGGTCTCCTTCACGCTGATGCTCACTGGTGAGTGCTCCTGGAGGGAGTGCAGGGAGCATCCCCTGCCAGGGGATCCCTGCCCTGACAGCCGAGGTCTCCCTGCAGAGCGGCAGAACCACGCGCGGGAGCTGGTGCGGGCCGAGGAGCTGGGCCGCTGGGACGCGCTGGTGGTCATGTCCGGGGACGGCCTGATGCACGAGGTGAGGCCTGCCCCAGAGGCCGGCCTGGGCGGTGGGGCGTGGGGTGCTTCCCAGGCTGAGCCACACCTGCTCCCACAGGTGGTGAATGGGCTCATGGAGCGGCCTGACTGGGAGACCGCCATCCGGAAGCCCCTGTGTAGCCTCCCAGCAGGCTCTGGCAACGCGCTGGCAGCTTCCTTGAACCATTATGCTGGGTGAGAGCCCATGGCCAGAGTGGGCCTCAGTTTCCCCTCAGTGCCCCTCTGCTGCCAGGTTTCCTTTTCTAAGTTCCCATAGGCCAAGGTAACTTCCATTCCCTCGTCTCCCTCTGGAGCTTTGCCCTCAGTTCTGGGGCCCTCTCCTGGTGACCCCAACTGTTCCATCTGTCATTGTTCCTGCCACCTCTCTAGGGACCACCTGCCCCTAGGCCCCAGGAGGAGGAAGGGGAAGATGCATGGGGCTTCTGTCCTATCCAATCTGACCTCTTCTCCCTGAAGCTATGAGCAGGTGACTAATGAAGACCTCCTGACCAACTGCACGCTGCTGCTGTGCCGGCGGCTACTGTCGCCCATGAATCTGCTGTCACTGCACACCGCCTCCGGGCTGCACCTCTTCTCTGTGCTCAGCCTGGCCTGGGGCTTCGTTGCTGATGTGGACCTGGAGAGTGAGAAGTATCGGCACCTGGGACAGATGCGCTTCACTCTGGGCACCTTCCTGCGCCTGGCAGCCCTGCGCACCTACCAAGGCCGGCTGGCCTACCTCCCTGTAGGAAGGGAGGTCTCCAAGACAACCGCTTCCCCAGCTCTGGTCCAGCAGGGCCCTGTGGATACTCACCTGGTGCCCCTGGAGGAGCCAGTGCCCTCTCACTGGACCGTGGTGCCTGAGCAGGACTTTGTGCTGGTGCTGGTGCTGCTGCACTCGCACCTGGGCAGCGAGATGTTTGCAGCGCCCATGGGCCGCTGTGCTGCTGGGGCCATGCATCTGTTCTATCTGCGGGCAGGCGTGTCTCGGGCCTCACTGCTGCGCCTCTTCTTAGCCATGGAGAAAGGCAGGCATATGGACTATGACTGCCCTTACTTGGTGTATGTGCCCGTGGTTGCCTTCCGCCTGGAGCCCAGGGATGGGAGGGGTGTGTTTACAGTGGATGGGGAGTCGATGGTCAGCGAGGCTGTGCAGGGCCAGGTGCACCCAAACTACTTCTGGATGGTCAGTGGCTGTGTGGAGCCCCCACCCAGCCAGGATCCCTAGCAGACACCACCTACAGAAGAGCCCTTATGACCCTGTGGGCTTTGCTGTGCCTTAGTAGGTCTGTTCATCCTGCACTGAGCTCAGGACTCTCCCTCCTTCCCTCAGGACTTGGGGGCCTGTCCATAGCTCATGTGGGGTGGAGGAGAATACTGGAAGGCTGGGAAGGTGGAGGCTGTGCTGCAGGAGGACAGGCTGTGTCCATGAAGGGCTGGAATGAGGCCCTGTGCTGGGAGCTCAGCTGGCTGGGCCTAGTTGCCTGTTGAAGGCACCCTATTTTGCTCTGGGAGCCCCACCCCATGAATAAATAAAGTGACATTCCTAGCCTGCTGGTCTGTCCTGGGGATCGGGGAGGGAATAGGGTCTTGCTACAGCTGGGGCTATAGAATGTTAATGATGCCCAGTGGTGCCCCCTGGATTGGGCAGTGTATGGTAGTATCCTCCAGGCACAGCCATTCTGGTGGTGGGCACAGGCCAAGAGTTGGTCCAGCCTTCTTATGCAGGGGTGGGGCTCTGCCACACTGACAATAATACCAAGCAGCCTTGGAGCTTGGCCAGCTGCCTGACTGCACATATGGGAGGATTGAGGCTCAGCTGGTATGTCTTACCTCGGGCTGCAAGCCAGCTAGTCTCAGCAAATCTGGTTGGAGCCCTGTGTGGATTTAGCAGGAAAGGGAAAATATCTGAGTTTAGGGAATTAGGGAAACTGGCAAGAAACAGATTTCAGTAGTCAAAATGGCAGGCAGCGGTTCCCTTCTTAGGAGTGTGTCATCCCCCCATGACAGATCTAGGGTTTCCCAGGCTCACTCAGCCACCTCTGTTCTTTTCCACCCGTCCTTGTGGAGGAGTGTTGGGCAGGAGTTAAAAGAAAGCAGCAAGGAGGGGCAGATGCCAATCTCCCAAATTGGGCAACTATTTTGGCTTAAAGCCCAGGATGGTGACATCTTCCCACTGCCAGCTGCTGTGATATCAGCTCTTCCAGAATCTAGAAGGAGCTGAACTGGCTGAACTGGTCAGTCACAGGCCTCTGGGGATCACGGCTGCTGGAAGGCAGATATTGCTGTAGACTTGCTCTTGAGGAATACAACACAAGCCAGGAATGGAACCCTGCCAGAGGCAAGAGGACCAACCCACCACAGCCTAGATCCTTACCTCCCTGCCCCCATAAATCCTATGACTGGACACAGAAAAGGCATTCAAGCAGACTGGGCAGGGGGAAGGTGCTGTTTGCAGTGGTCCCCCCACCTGACAAGGGAAGCCAGCCAGGACCTGCTGCCATGAGCCTTCCCTGCTAACAGGGGTCTTTCCTTCCTAGGGGAGGGGGTGTTTGATAGACACTAGCAAATGGGTGCATGCCCCAGAGAGGAAGAAAGGCAACAGAGCCCAGATGAATGGCAGAGGCAGGTTTAATGGTGTCACCTTGTTTTGTTAATGAGCCAACCAAAAAAAAAAAATGCAAGTAAAAAAAAAGTTTAATCACACAGCACTTTATACAGATAGTGTAAGCAGCAGGCATTCACATCTCCACATGAACAATGCACTGGGAAGCATGGCCCCACCAGTCACTCTGGATGTTTCTCAAGGTACCGACTCTGGGCTCCATATGCCACGGCACGTGGTCCGGCTCCTTCCCCCCACGGTTCTGCTGGCAGGGTGGTCACGGCACAGCACAGGTGTGGAGCCCACTTAAGGCTGACAAGACACATCATGCTTTGGCTTTTTTTTTTTTGTCTTTTTTTTCTAGTATGAATTAATATCTCTGCTTTTGAGATTTATCTTTTTCCCAACCTTAAATATTACATACATACACCAAAAATTACATAGCTGCAATGTGCTCAACAGCATCCTCTTAACCTGGAGCTTCACATTATCAAAAGCTTAGAAAACTTGTAAACCTCTGGGCCTGTCCTTGGGAGGGAGAGCCCCCGCCGGCCACCCCTCTCTTTTGGGATTGAGCCTGCAGAGTTTGTAAGCAAAGGGCTGACAGGAGGCCTCATTCCCATCCGAGAGGCCGGGCTCACTGCATGCTCAGTGAGCTGCACGCCACCTCCCAGTGTTGCCATCTGATGGGGGAGAGGCCCTAGCACTTGCCCCGGCCCTGTGCTGCTGCTCCTACCTCCTGGGGCTGGAGCTGAGGCCAGACAGAGAGCAGACATCTGTTACAGTCCAAACAGGCAAGGCCTTAACTGCCGATGCCCCACCAGCCTTGGACAGGATGAGCAAGGCACCTACAGCTGTTTCTTTTCTAGCAGCTCCCTGGTCAACTCCATGTTAGTGTGTCAGGGACACCACCTCTCCTGGGTGTCACCCTGAGCCTAGCCTGGTTCCAACCTCTCTGAGAGAGCAAGTTCAACAGGCCTAACGGCTATGATGTGGTAAACAGGCCAGAGTACAGTCGGGAGTCAGTGATAGCAGCTACAACTCCCAAGGGATAGTGCTGATGCCGGGGGACTAGGGAGGAGCTGGTGGCAGTGGCAGCAGGAGGGTCAGGGACATGGGGAGGCTATAGTTGAACTGAAGAGGTTGAAAGGACTAGAGGACTTGCAGGAGCAACCCACACTTCATGCAAGGCACATCCACTCTCCTGCTGATCTGCAGGGCACCTGGACCCCCAGCACCCAGCATCAGGCCCTAGGAACACCCCACCTCTGACCCAAGAAGGGGGCAGCAAGGGAGCAAGTGCCGGGACAGTCTGCCAGGGGTGACAAGTGGAAAACCGGCAACAGGGTTCCAACTCTGCCGGGGGAGCCGCCTGTTGAAAGACCACTTTGGAACAGAAACGGCAGCATCGAGACACTTCTTGCACTTCAGCATCAAACTCATCTCGGGGAGAAGAGGGCAGTGGGGCCTGCATTAGGGACAGAAGGGGATGGGAAGAGCGGAGATCCCAGGGGAGAGTGAGCAGGCAGCAGCTGGCCTCTCCTGCTGTGACGCTCCTTCCTCGAGGGCTGGCGGCTACTTGTCCTCTGTGCTCTCAGGCATGCCTGCCTCTAGCAGGGCGGCCCGGAACTGTGTCAGAACGCCACGGATGCTCTTGATGAAACCCTTAGAAAGCGGGAAGAGGGGGAAGCCGATGTCAGGATAGCCACTCTTTTCAGGAAAGAAGCTTCGGTAACTCTTTCTCCGCTTCTTTGGTTTGACACTGGGTGGCACCGACGCATCTGGCGTGGTCTCCGAAGTCTGGTCTGTGTGGTCCCTGCTAGCTGAGGCCAGGCCCTGGACACCGCCCTCTGAGTCTGAGCCCTGGGAGGCCTCTCCAGGGGCCAGCCCTCCATCCTCAGCTTCTTCTCGGCCGGAGTCTGAGAGCTCGGCCACAGCAGGTGGCTCCGGCGAGCTGCTGGCCTTGGGGACCCCGTTGGGCAGCGCCTGGGCCCTCTCCAGCAGGGCATGGGTTTCCAGCCAGGACTCGATGCGGTTCACCAGCCGCCAGCCGCCAGCGCTGAAGTGCTGCCGGATCTCCTGCTCAAAGACTTCGGGGGGCCGCCGCACCAGCTGGGTCATGGACTGCACCACGCGGATCAGCGCCATCTCGTTGTAGCAGCGACTGTTCTCATAGCCTTCCTGCAGGCCCCGGTCGCTGTCGAAGCCGGCTTCGTTGTAGTATGGTTCATTCACCAGGATCAGGCCTGCCGGGGAGAAACACCTTCCCTTAAGCGGTGTGAGAGACCATCAGGTCAGGCCTGCCCTCGATCCCCAAGGGAACAGGCAAAGTCACTGTGCCCTTGGGGACTCTGTCCCTTCCACCACCCCTCCTCGTCACCACCCCCCCCCCAGCCCAAACGTACCTTGGATAGAGATGAGCACCTGAAGAAGGCTGGATTTGCTCGTCCACCTCTCTGTCCCCTGAAATACACACACCACGATCAGCTCCATCCCAGACAGATGCCCACACCCTTCTCGCTCTCCCTTGACCCTGACGGGGGGCTGGCTGTGTCCTCACCTTTCCAATCCAGGTGCCCAGAAGGCTGACACACACCTTCCCATTGTCATACAGGTTGGGGTTCAGGCGGCCACTGCACTGGGAGAGGTAGCAAAAGTGGGGGGGCACAGCTGGGTAGATGTTGGGGAGCTGTATGTCAAACAGGTAGAGCCCATCCTCATAGGGGGTTCGAGTGGGGCCCTTGATGAGGGCCGAGAAGAGGTCCTAGAAGAGGGAGGGAAGGCTGAGGTGTGCGGGGCTGAGGGGTCCTGCACGTGGAGTCTGGTTTTGCTCTTTTCCAGGGCACCGTGCAGATCACGTGCAAGGAGCAGTGGCACACCTCCAGCAACAGAGTAGCTGACGCAGACGTAGGTCTGTGCAGCCCTACTTGGCATCTTTGAACGCCTGGCACAAAAGGGATTTTCCAAGCTGGTTTTTATTATATCAGGTTTTTTCCCTCATACATTATTACTTTAAAACTGTATTTCTTGAAACACCTGCCATGACCCCCAGCCCCAACAAGGCAAGCAACAATTACAAGCAGTAAGAAGCTGGGGGTAAAAGAAAAAGGGGGGGGGGGGCGGCCCATGGCTCACTCGGGAGAGTGTGGTGCTGATAACACCAAGGCCACGGGTTCGGATCCCTATATAGGGATGGCTGGTTAGCTCATTTGGGAGAGTGCAGTGCTGACAACACCAAGTCAAGGGTTGAGATCCCCTTACCGGTCATCTTTAAAAAAAAAAAAGCTAAGAAAAAGTTCCAGGATGGCGAGGCTGCACTTGCTTTTGAGGACCTAGGGGGATGGTCTCAAAACCAGAGAAATGACATTAAGGGTTGGCACTCTAGGGGAAGTGCTGGGAGACCATCAAAGAAACTCAGATCATTAGGTCCTAAGAGACGATCCGCAGACATTCGGAGTGTGCGCACAGAATGTCAACGGCCAGGGCAACAGGCCTGGGGTAAGTGATAAGCTGGAAAAACAGCAAGGGCAAAGTCATAACTGGAGCGAAGGAATCCTCTCACGCATGTTTGGTACCATCCCCCGAGCCTCAAGATAAGGCACTACATCCCTGCCCCTCTGAATGAGATTTGGGAAAAGCAGAACGAAACAAAAAATTTTGTTCCCTTCTTCCTCAGTAGAGCTGAGACAGGCTGTAATTTTCAAAACGGATTTAAAACTCAAGAAAATACAAAAGTGTTAGATCCTCAAGCAGCACCGGCCCTTCCCAGCCCCACTCTGGTTTCTGGCTAGCTGGGCCCAAAGGAATCACACCCCTCTTTGTAGTGCTCAGGATCTCTGCTTTGTCCCTTCTTTGGCTCCCTCCTTCCAGAACAGGGCCCAGAGCTGGGGCCTCAGACTCTGATTCTGTGTCTAGCATGGTGTGTGGCTCACTGCAGGGGCCCTGGAAGGGTTTGCTGAAAAAATAAGGTGGCAGACAGAATGGCTCGCCCATTCCTGGAGCAACCAAGGAAGCCCTCACACTGCCTTCAGTAAATACAACTCAGAAATGGTGGGTCCATCTGCAAACAGAGGAAAAAAAGGAATGCGATGTGGCCACGTGACAGTCTACTACTCTGTAGGTAAAAACGAGTGAACAAGATCAACATGAACCAACACACGTGGGCTCAAGAATCACCGCTGGGTGAAGAAAGCAAGCTGCAGGGGACATGCACAGGCACACGCTATTTGTGTGAACAGATCACAAAAGATGCCATGTGCTGATGGTGACAGCAAGAATATAAAAATATTTCTAAAAGGTCTTCTGGAAGGAGACCCACCAACTCGTAACAGTCACAACCTCTGGGAGCAGACAGAGGCCTAGGATTTGGCGAAAATGGAGGTATAAGTGTTGGTCAAAGGCAACTTTAGTTCTTTCCGTAATGTTCTGATTTTTCAAAACTAAGAGTAGACCCAGGTAATAATCATATAACTAATTTCAAGCTAATATTAAAAGGGAGAGAGGAAAGAAAGAACCATCTGGTTTCCAGCCCATTGGCCTAGACATGTGTGGGGCTCTTGCCAGCCCTGCTGGCTGTGTGGCTGCATGGCTCCAAGTTGGCCCCTCACCTATAAAAGGTGGCTAGGCAGGCAGCCTCTCAGGTGGTCAGCCCCGGAGATGCACACACCCGAGGCTGCAGGCCTCGGCTACGGAGCACCCACACTGCACAACTGCGCCTGCCCACTCCTGCCTACTTGCCATTCTATCCTCAAAGGTCTTGACCATGATACCATCGGGCAGTGAGGTAGCCAGCAGTGCCATCTCCTTCCGTACTGTGCTGAAGAACTTCTTGGCTTCTGGAGGCTGGAACTCAATTTTCTTAAAAGAGTGATTTGCTAAAGGGGAAAAGAGAATGGTCAGTCTCTCATGGGGAGGCTCTGGAGCTGGCTCTGCAAGACTGGCTGCTGCCCCAGGAAAGCCTGGCCTGGGGAAGCAGGTGTGCTCAGCAGGCAGGTGAGTAACCCACGTGCTTCCCATCCATTGCTCCTGGCACGAGAACCGTGACCGCACCAGGAAACAGTTCCCCCCGGGGCTGCAGCCAGGGGCTGGGAGGGGATGAGCCACCTGACTTCCAGATCTGTTAACACAAATACGAGCCCAGGTGGGCAGGGGAGGGGAAGACAGGCGAGGCCGACTCACAGGGCGCAAACTCCAGCACTGAGAAGACCTCGCCCTTGGCGCTGGTGAAGGTGACACCTGGCTTGCCACCACATTGCTGGCAGAGCACTGGGGTCTCGCTGGGCCACTCGGCTTTCACTGGTGACTGGCCTTCGGGCTTGTCCTCCTTGCGCTCTGTGTCGGGCATCGCCTCCATCTTCTCCTCCTCTGCGATAGCCACGTTGTCCAGGGTCTTCTTGAGGTTCTCCTGCAGCTTCTTGATGTCATCCAGGAACTTCTTCTCCCGCGTTGGTTTCTCGGGCTCCACAGTGGGGGATGTGGGGGAGCCCGTCAATAGCTGCTCCACGGTCATGTTCTTGAGGCTCTCCAGGATCTTGATGGCCTCCTTCAACTCCCGGAAGCTCTTGGGAGGCCCATCCTTGCCAGCCTTCTCCATCAGCCCCGCCACGGGGGCGGCCATGGCCACAGCGCCCTGGATGGCGGCCGTTGCAGCCTCTTCACTGATCACCACCCCCTTGTCCTCCTCAGGGGCTGCCAGCTGCTCAGCAGGTGGAAGTGGGGGCTCCTCTATCTTGGGGTGCTCGTCCTCCACCAGCCCATTGTCTGTCTCCCAGCTGTCACTGTCATCCTCCCACTCGTCTGAGGATGCCCCACTAGTGCTGCCTTCCACTGAGTCGTAGTCTGACTCCTCGATCTCAGACTCAATGTTGTACAAGTGCTGGGGACAGAAAGAAGGGAAGGGCAGTGGTAAGCCAGACAGGAAGTCATCTCTGCACCACCGAAGAGCCCTGGGGATCCCCAGTCCTCACTGCTGTGATGACTGTGCTCACCCAGGCCTTGGCAATGCCATTCCTCCCTCCCCCATTTTCTGCTCTAGACTTGGCAGCTTGAGCCTCTCCATGTTAGGTGGTCCCTAGGTCTCTGGGAGAGCCCTTCACCTGTCCCATGCCTCAGCAGGACCCAAAGCCCAAACCAGTAGCCTGTTCCAGCCGCCCCTACCCCTTTGCGCACTTGGTCAGTGTCTGTCCAACAGGCTAAGGGGCCCAACGGGAAACCTCAGCAAATCCAGCCCCACCACCCAAAGGACTCAGGGCGCTAATCATGTGGGCAGGGTGGCCTCTGTGGGGTGGCACTGGGAGCTGGGAACATGTGACAGGAGGCGTGCGGGACAGCTGGCCCATGCACATCCTGTCCCCTTTCCTGGAAGGTCACAGAGAGGAGGGGGAAGCCATTCCCTTCCCTTACCCACCCCAAGTGGGCACCAGGAGAGGGGAGCTGGGCTGTTGGATGGGCTCAAACAAGGGGGCGAGGGAAGGGTAGCCCTCTTGCTCAGAACCCAGCAGCAGCAGCTGGAATTGGCTGGCTCTTCTCTGTTCTCTTCCTATCTGTTAAGGTTTTCCAAGAAACGCCGGTGGGAAAGCCATCATCTCCTTGTAGAAAGTAACTTGCATTTCCTTAGCATAGTGAGCTGAACATCCAGGAATACCCTGGAGGTTTGTGAAAATCTACAAGCACCTGGCGACCTGGAAAGCCTGCTAGGAGAGGTGAGACTGGGGGCTGGCTGCCAGCTGCCCCTGTCCCCTCACCCCGGGGCTCTGTGTGTAACATCTGAGCTCTTGCCAGGAAGATCTGAGAGCCTATCTTCAGGCTCTCAGGGACAGGAGACAGGGCACAGTTGTGACTCCAACAGCTGGGGTCTCACCAGAGGATTACCTGGGGCAAGATGATGGTCTTCGAGTTGTCAGCCCAAACCACTTCCACCTTGCTGCTGACGTCCACGCGGGCCACCTGGCCCACTGACGGCTGCTGGGCAAAGGGGACAGAGTCAAAGGGGCAGCTCTCCAAGAGGGGCGAGGGCCAGAGCACCTTGGAGGAAGTCCAGCAGTGGGCAGCAAGGGTCAAGGCTGTGAGGACTGAAGGATGTGGGCACCAGCACGGGGTGAGTCCAGCCCTCTTGCTCAAACACCCTCAACACCTGCAGTCCACTGAGCCCACTCTCCTCCACCTGGCAGTCGAAAGCTCATAACTCGGCTCTTCATATGCCCCTGGGATTCTACTTGCCGTGTTCAGCCTCTCTGGGCTTCTTGCCATCCCCAGGATGGGGTTTCATGCTTCAGCTCTTCTGTTCACACTCTAACCTGCCTGGAACCTGCCCTGACCCCACCCAACGTGCCCACCTCTTCTTCCAGGCCCAGCTTAAGCCCCTGCCCAAGCCTCTCCTGTGCTCCACAGAACCTGACATCCCACCCACGGGGCTTGTGACAAGGAACGTGGCTCTCTCAGTAAGCGCGAGCAGCAGGGGCTCAGGAAGTCAGGTCCCAGCAGGGGGACAGGAAGGCCTCCTGAAGAAGTCTGAACAGCCTAGAGGACTTTCAGGTCTCGTCTCCTGCAGCCACCTGGTGGCACCAATAGGGACTGCGGGTGGTGCATGGGATGGGAAGCAGCTGAGACTTGGGGTGTACCTCATCCTCCCTGTGAGGAGCCCCGTCCTCAGTATTGCCAATACGGATGACGATGTCAGTTGTGCGGAAGCGAAAATCGGGGTGGTCAGCAATGTCGTAAACACTCACATCCTCCTCTTCTCCAATCAGCTGTGGCACAGGATGGCTTGTCATGAGCCAGGGGCCCTGCACCAACCCCCAGAGCCCACCCTGCAGGAAGAGGAAGGGGCGGCACAGACTCACTTCCACATCGTCCCCGCTTGGCCGCAGCTTGAACCACTTCACCATGCAGGTGCGGCCAATGTGGTCCCCAGACTGCACCACGCCATAGACAGCAGGGTCCGGACAACTCTGGACTAGGGAACCAGAGAGGGGACGCAACTAGCAGGGCAGCCCTGGCAGTGCCCACCTGCCACCCATTCCATCTCAAACTACAGTAGGGCACAGGACCCAGTCATTCCCTGGCTTGGCCAGCAGAGGCCAAAATAGGCCTCCCCCAGCCCTCGAGAGGGTCGGACACCTGCAAACGGGCAGTCTGCTCCCTGACCTCCTTTTAGCAGTGACCCCAAGCAGCCACCCGGGCCCTCATCAGCAGCTACCTAGCTGGCTGCCCCTCTGGAGCTGGCACTACCTCGCTTGTCCACCACGAAGTCTCCAGGGCAGAACTCATTGTTGTCCAGGTGGTGCACGGGGAAGAGGTCGTTGGAGCGGATGTTGCACTCCACGGAGCCATCCTGCCACATCACATCGGCTGAGGTCATTGTGGTCACCACCTCCACTGCCACCCTGCCGGGTGCAAGCCAGTGAGCCAGGCCGTGCAAAAATGCTTCCCCAGGGAAAGGGCAGATCATCTTTCTGCCTGTCCTCTCACTGCGGGCTTGATAACCTGCAACTCTTAACCCCAGGTGGGAGGGCTGAGAGTTCCCACGTGTGCAAAGCTCGTCTGGGGTTCCTGTGCCATGTGTTCTCCTCTGAGAACAGGTCCCAGAGAGCTCCAGCCAGGCTCAAGGCCACTGCCACCATCCCACCCTCTGCACTATTCCCCAATCTCTCCTTTCTACCAGGGCCCTCCTCAGGCACCATTTGCCATTTGGGATGGGCAGCTCTGAGCTGTCATGAGGCCTGCAGCCTGTGGGCAGTGTACAAGTGTGTTCCAAGGGGACAGGGCTCTCTGCTGGTCTCAGGCTAAACGTTGGGGGGGGGGGGGCCCCCGGCCCGGGGGGTTCCTATCCCCGGGCTTTAAGGCACGGGGAACTTTTTTTTTCTTCCTCTTGTGCTTCC
>NW_007731959.1:42198-69752 GCF_000696425.1 Galeopterus variegatus
CGTTGGGGGGGGGGGGGGCCCTGTCTGGTAGGCGGGGGAAAGGGGGGGGGGGGGGGGGGGCACGTGCCCTGAGGTTACCTATCCCCTGGCTTGAAGTCACGAGTAACTTTATTCTTCTTCCTCTTGTGCTTCCGCTTTAGGTTCCTGATGGACAAGGGGATGCTCTTCCTGCGGCCAGTGCCGCTGCCACTCTGAGAAGAGGTGCTGGAGCTGGCAGAGGACGTTGCCGAGCTGGTGTCATCTGTGTCGTCGGCAGCCTCGTCATCTGCGTCCTGCTCCGCCGAATGCAGCCGGTCGTCGCCGCCCTCCTTCAGAAGGAACGGGGGCAGCTGCTCTCCAGCCTCGTGGGACTCCTCCTCATGCGGCACCCGCACGGGGCTGGCAGAGCCGTCAGGGGTCTCCTCAGGGCTAACTGGCCCCATTTCGCTCTTGGCTTTGGCTTCCGCTTGTTTGTCTGGGTCCTCCATGGAATGGTCCCTGGAACACTGGGTGTCCGGGGAGCAAGACATGATCCTCACCACCTGTTTCTTCAATAGGCGCTTCACCTGAGAGGGCAGAGGGGGGAGATGCCAGCTGTGGAGGGCGGCAGGCTGGCTGCCCCACCCTCACCCCAGCCTGTGGGACACACGGGCGGACCTGGCCCAGGTGTCTCAGTCTGGGGGGCTGACAGCCATACACACCTAAGTGGCCAGCAAGGGTCATCAGGACTGCCCCCCAAGGCCTAAAGCACAGACCGTCCTTCCTGGCCGTGGAAATGGCTCAAGGCCAGTTCCTCAAATGCCCTCCAACCCCTACCCCAAGGACATACCTTCTTGGCCATAGAGCCCTCCCCCTGGGCGCAGTTTTTTTCTGGACATTCCCAGGCAATCTTGGCCGGCTCTACCTTGGCTGGGAAGACATACAGACAGCGTTCCCCAAGCTGCCGCTGAGCATGGTCAAAGCATCCGAGACGCTTCACCCTGGGGGCAGGAGGAGTAGCTGGGCCAGGCGGTACTTCTGAGAGGCAAGCGTGTTCTCGTCTTCCCCACGCACCTGCAGCTGGGCCCCAGGGACTTGCTCAAGGCATGCCTCTGGGGCTGCTGGCAGTCGGGGCATGCTCACCTGCCTAGGTTTTCCTGGGTGATGACAGAGGGCGGGGGGCTGACACTGTCCGTGCCCCCTGGACAGAAACTCTTGGTAATCCATGTTACTTTCAGCTCCACAACCTGCACCTGGGGACGGCAGGTTGGACCAGGCCACAGTAAGGCAGGTTCTAGCAGCACTCTTTAACCAGCTGCCCGGAGCCCACCTGACCTCCAGAGCAGGAATGTGGATGTTCCTAGTTCAGCACCAAGTAAGGACACACTGGAGCAGGCCCTGACTCTATGCTGCCCCCTGCTCCAGAACCACTGTCCCTGCCTCACACCAGCCAGGGCCCACGAGAATTGTCCCTCGCCACTCCCACCTGGCTCAGCCTATGTACACGAGGCTGGGGACATCTGCCCATCGGTCACTCCATGACCAGAGCCTAGGTTCCCTTTATCCTCAAAGCCCTTTCAGATTAGCAGGGCCCAGATGCTGAGGAATAGGGCTTAACTCAGGGCAGGCTTGTGCAGGCAAGAAAGGGTCAGAAGCTTGGCTCCAGGGCATGGAGGTCAAGGGCTCCATTCCCTCGCCCTCACCCCTGACTCCTACCTCTTCTACCACCACTCGGAACTTGCTCTTGGTGCTGAGCACGGGTTTGACCCCTGACAGCCACTGGACGCTGGAGAAGATCTTGGCGGGGCCGATGAGCACCTGGCCTGGATAGAAGCCATAGGAATCATCAAAGAAGAGACCCTGTGGGATTTGGGGCCAAAAGAGATTCCTTGTGAGCAGTGCCTCCTTGGGTGATGGTACTCTCCCCAGCTGCCGAACCCCTATATACAGGCCTCCACATGCTCTAAAATAAATGCCACAGCTCCAGAGCAGTACTTCTCAAACCTAAGGTGCATACACATCACTCAGGGATCTTATTAAAACGTAGACTCTGACTCACTGTACAAACTTTTGAGGACTAAAGCTCTAGAGAGCAGTGGTCCCAAACCTGTTTGATCATGCATCTGCAGTGTCTCTACTTATTTACAAATTATGTCCAAGCACTACTGCACTCACATATCATACTAAGACACTAAGACAGAAACATAGAGGCTTTAAAGGATAAGATAAAAAGCTAACAAAAATGCAAATAAAAGTTCTAATATTTTCTACCTATGCCCAAACTTTTAGACCCTCTGGTGCACACCCGCCCCTTTCCTAGGAAACCACTTTGCTCATCCTGGGCCAGCTACAAGCTCTCTGCTAAGAAGTCCTCCTTCCTGCAGAGCCAGAGCCCTGAAGAACAGCAGCAGGGCGCTGCCCCCAATGGAGCTAGCCTGGCGGGACCCACGTACTGAGTCGCTGACGTGTGGGCAGACATCGTAGAGCTTGGCGCCGTCTTCTGTGTTCATGGAGCACCTGCAACAGAGAATGTGGGCTTGGTCTCCAGCAGGAGCACAATGACTAAGTATCACACAGCAGTGGGGGCCGGCCCGTGGCTCACTCGGGAGAGTGTGGTGCTGATAACACCAAGGCCACGGGTTCGGATCCCATATAGGGATGGCCGGTTGCTCACTGGGTGAGCGTGGTGCTGACAACACCAAGTCAAGGGTTAAGATCCCTTTACTCGTCATCTTTAAAAAAAAAAAAAAAGACACAGCAGTGACCAGAGGTGCCACATTCCCTAAAAGGGCACAGTTCACCTTCCACTAACAACATGGCCTCTGATGAGGTACAAGGAACTCTCCTAAAACGAATAAGACCCTAAGCACCATGAGTGCTCACCACCAAAGAAGCGTAGGGTATTTGCTAAATCATCAGCTTTTATCAAATATCCTAAGTGAAGATGTTTCTCCCCAAGCCAAGACAGACCAGACACCGAGCAAGAGAATTAGGCCATGACAGATAAGGAGACCAGCACAGGGTTAGGCCCTGAGATTCAAGGCCCTGAATGCCAGCAACATCTGTCACTGCCCTTGATTAAAATTGTCATCACAAGCCCCATGAGAAAACACCCTCCTCCCCTCCTTCCAACAGGCTGCGCTTCCCAAGCTGATGGCTCCTTCACACTGACATATCTACCTGGCGCCATTGGATAGTTTCAGGATGATCTGGTTCTTCAAGTCGTAGACCTTCCCTAGCCAGCAGTCATAGGCAATGTAGTCCCCATACATGAAGGGCTGCAGACCACGGGAACAGCAGCAGTGAGAGAGAGCAGACAACACTGATGTCCAGGGCACAAATCCCTCTCTGCCCCACTGAGACAGGGGAGGAAGGAGCCACATAACTGTTGCAGCTGGCCTTCCCCACAAGTTTTAGGCTGCATCCCAGCTCCCCTTCCCAGCGAGGGGAAGGGTGGTATGGGGGGCTGAGTGGCGGGGATGGGAGAGTCATACAGAGACTGTGGCATCCATGGACACAGGACACCCGGGTAAGGGGACTGTGGAAGTGGCTGGCAGAGGAGACAGCTGTATAGTTGGGAGGCTGGCTATGTGGACAGATAATGACAGTGCTTTGAGTAAATAGGTAAATATATTGAGGAGATTGAGAGCCAAGTTTCTCACTGCTGGAGAAGGTACTCACTGACCTAGAGTGGAAAGGAGAGAGTCTGAGGTATTGAACTGCAGATATCAGAATAAACTCATATTTTAATACACACACAGATTGGTGTTGACTTTTAGACGTGTAATGTGTACATGCATATACATGTGTGTGTTTCCTAGCACTGCTCTAAAAGGGCCTAGTAGCATTTAGCACACCCAGCATCCAGATCTTGGTTTTTAAAATATCCCTTTCTTCTGAAAAGATGTAGGCTCCCTGGAGAACGGGCTGATTCCAGGGCTGGATCAGAAAAAATACAAGATGAACTTGGGCATCTCACTGTGCCAGAAAGTAAGGAAGTGACAGGAAAAAAAAAAAAAAAAAAAAAAAAGAAAGGCACATGTGAAAAGGACAGCATCCAGATCTTGGTTTTTAAAATATCCCTTTCTTCTGAAAAGATGTAGGCTCCCTGGAGAACGGGCTGATTCCAGGGCTGGATCAGAAAAAATACAAGATGAACTTGGGCATCTCACTGTGCCAGAAAGTAAGGAAGTGACAGGAAAAAAAAAAAAAAAAAAAGACAAGACAGGCACATGTGAAAAGGACACAAAAGCAGCTTGAAGGGGATCCCACTGGCCAAATCTGGGATAATTTAAAAATAAAACAAATAATAATGGGTTATTAACCAATCGAATAAAACAGGAATCTCTGAGTATATACTGATATAAAAAATAAATGAATACATGGGCAGAAGACAAAGCTGTTCTGTACAGCAGAGCGCTGACTCACAAAAATGAGGCAGTGATGGAGTCTTAACATCGCCACGTAGCAACCAGTGGAGTGATGGTCAGTTCAGGTGGGAACTGTTAATGGCAGATAAGGCTGGTAGATTGAGGTTTGACAAGTAACACATTACTGACATAGTCCTGAAGCATGTCCCCACAAAACATAATCACCTACAAAGGAGGTAAATAGTGACTTTATGATGGAGAGGCCCAGCAGATACCAACATGACCAGGGATTGAAGCCCACACCCCCAGCGGCATTGCTGCTGATACCATGAGCCAGAAGGGGCTTGGTGGCATTTCTGTGGCAGCCCTGCCAAGAATGCATGGGCTGAGGCTGGGCATGAGGCAAGATCAGACAGACCCAGGGAGAGGGTCATGTACTGAGTATATCACTGTCCAGAATGTGGAAGACAAAGAAAGACTGGGGAACCATTCCAGATTGGAGAGAGATCAAAGGGTTGAAAACTAAATGCAAGATATGTTCCTGAATGGGATCCTGGGTCAGAAAAGGAAAAAGGGTATTGTTGGGTCAACTGAATGGGGTCTGTGGATCAGACAGTAACGTATCCATGTTGATTTTCTAATCTGGGGGGTTGTGTGGTGGTTACATAAGAGAGTGTCCTTGTTTTTTGGGAAATGCAAGTAGTAGTGTTCAGGGGTGACAGGGCTTCCTATCAGTAGCTTGCTCTCCAATATTTCAGGAATAAAAAAGACCAGAGAGAGGGATGTCGGGGGAGGAGTCAGGGAAGGTGATGGAGCAAATGGAGTGAAGTGTTAACAGCGAGGAACCTGGATGAGGACACAGAAATTTACAACTTCTCAATAAGTTTAAAATCATTTAAAAGATAATTATTGAAAAGAAATCTGTTTTTTGTGGGTTTTTTTTAAAGGAGCGTTAGAGGAGTAAGGAAAATGGGTAAAGACAACCACACTGGCAACCTATGCTGGGGTTGGAGAAGTAAGGATGTGTCTGACCACATGTCTAAGTGGCTTCCTCACAAGCGGCACAATGAGGCTACCAGGAGCCAGCTGGCGCAGTGATGCTGTGCTTTGCCATCTGACCGGGGAAGGCTGTGTGTGGCTAGAGCGCCCAGGGAAGGTACAGGACAGATGTGCCACTGAGAGAATCAGAGGGCCGGCTCACCCAGATATGCTGGAGGTCCTTGCTATTGACGGGGTAGATGATGCAGTTGGTGCCGATGAGCTTGACAGCGCAATCAATGTTGACGTCTATCACTGTGCCGCACTGACTGTCCTGGGGGACAGGGAGGCATCCAGGCCAAACTGGCGCAGCAGACCCAGCCAAGACAATCCCAAGGTACACCTGCCCAGAGCTGATTAGCCCTCCCACAGAGTGTGAGGTGGACAGACCCAAGTCCCCAAGGTGGCCACCCCGAGGCCCAGGGCTGGGGTGGGGATGTGGGACTCACAGTGGATCGCATGTGCCGGACCACATCCCGGGGCACCACGGAACGGTCTTCCAGTTTCAGCTGTAAAAAAAAACATGAGTGTGAGAGAACGGACTCTGAAGTCACATCAGGATACATTTTTCTTCCAACTTCTTCTAAAGCGTGAATATCCACACCACTAAGCACATAAATCCTGTGTTTGGCTGGAAGCATTTTCACAAACTGTGAACACCCTCTAAGCAGCACCCGAATCCAGAGATGGAGCGTTCCACTCCCAGAAGCCTCCAGTGCCCCTCCAGGCACTGTCTCCCCCACCAAAGGCAAACAGCTCACTGGAAGTACTCTTGATCACAGTGAAAAGTGTGGCTAAATGACAGGTCACATAAGGCCTCACTTTAACTAAAAGACTTAATAGCCCCTTTTATAGACTGCAAAATATTTTGCTATGAGTTAAATCCTCTTTCTCCTTTCTGCAAGTGCCTGCCCTCTGACCCTGGCTGATCAGTGCTGGAGCATGATCCTGGGCTATGGTGGGTTACCCCAAGCCCAGCTATCACCTGACACTACGTTCTAATCTGGGTTATCCCTCCTGACCAGCTGCAGCCTGCCCCTTATCTAGTGTGCTGTGGAGCCCGGCAAGCAGCTGAGCAACTCTTGGGATGCTGGCTTCTGGAGTCTGGCCAACTGCACAAACACCTGACCCATCCCTCCACAAACACCCAGCAGCCACCTCCTCCCATTGCCTGGTCCCCCTCCACCAGCCCAGGCCGGATGTGGTTCTTCACTAGGCCAGCCTGTCTTCTTTGTTAGTGATCCCCCAAATGTGGGGCCGCTTCTCTGCAGTTCTGAGTCACAGTTATGGGTGGGTCTCTGAAGCTGCCCACCTCCAAGACCCCAAATCATGGGGTTGGAAGGGTTGTTCCCTCAAACACCACCCAACTGGACACTGCTCAGCCGCAGCCACTCTGCTGTCAACCCCTGAGGCATAGAAAGGTGACCACCATGAAAGAACTAAAGCGCTGAAAAAGGAAGATACCGGTTCAAGGTCACTGACGTTTTGGCAATGAAACTACAACAAACTCTGCTATTAGTAGGACGTGACTTACAAAAAAGCAAAGGGGAAGCAATGGACCACGCAACCAGCAGTGGAGAAAGTCCTACAGGGACCATAAGTCCATGTTCCACATGACAGTGAGCCTAGTTATTAAATATGGGGGTTCAAGTCAGACACGGAAACTGCAGGCAAATTGCTCCCGTCTACCCACATGAAATGGGGACAAAAGTAGCCCTCTCAGAGTGGCTGATGTGGGATTAATAAGGCAGTAAAAGCACAGGCGTGCACACCGTGTGTGGTACACAGTAGGTGCTCAGCAAAGCCAGCTGTGATCACTGCCGCCTGACTCCACTGACCTGAGGCACAGGCTGAAGACCCCTGAAAGGTCGGGCTCTTCTCACCTCTGCTCCAAGACCCCAGGAGGCTGCGAGGGGCACGCTGGGATCATGGTGCCACTTTCTAACTCAGAGAACATTCTATGATGTAACTCTCTGTGCCCACATCTCTCCTCTGGGAACGTGGTACTTTCCACGCTGCCCCACCCTATCTCAACCCCTACTCCCATTTTAGACTCCAAAAAGCCACAATTGCAGGTCTAAGTTGCCGGAGAAACCTGAAGCGGCAGTGCAGGGAAATCCATTGGGACAGGGACTGCACCGTGTGGGGCAGGAGGGGCTGCCTTGCCCGCTCAGGGTCCCTGAGAAAGCGGCTAGGAAAGGAAGGGAGAGCAGAACAGTGCAAGCTGAGCTAGTGTGGTCTTTGATGCGACACACTGTCCAGCCTCCCTGCACCCTCAGGGAAACTGAGGCTCCCAGCTCTGAAGCTGAAGTAGGAGCAAAAGAGCTGGTGAAAGCCAGCATCACAGCAAGGCCAGAGGCTGGCAGGGCAGGCAGTGCCCAGTGTTCCCAGGAGAGGGAGTCTGGGCAGCAAATGCTGTCCTTTCCATGTGGTGCTCTAGTCAAGTGTGTGACTCCACCAGGAAGCTGTCTTCAGGGAGGCTCTTCTAATATTTCCATGACAAGGAGCTATATTTCCCTGTAGCCATGGTGGTGCCGGGAACAGCATGGGAGTGACCGGGAGAGGGAAGGGCTGGGATTTACCACACTGGCTTCACTCCCTTTCCTTGGGAATCCCAGCAAATGAGACAAAGGTGTCTGAAAGAACTCAGGATGTCTGCCAGGCTCTCCAACGTCTTTCACGACTTTCCCTCCTAGCTCCCTCCCTATGTCCCACCCATACTGGGCACTGCCTTTCTCCAAATAAGCCTGTGCTCTCCCATCTGTGTCCCACCCCACTGCACAGTTCCTTCCAAATGGCCTCCTATCCTTGCCCCTACATGTGCTGCTGCTTCATTTCCAGTCCCCACTCTGAGGGAACTGCTGTGCTCCTGGGGACCTCTGGAGCTCTGGAGTCCTCTGCCTCGTAGTAACAGAACGAGCAAGCGCTTAGCATGTCAGGCAGCGTTCTAAGCATTTTATGTGCTTTCAACTATGAGATGCTCCACAACTCTACAATGTAAGTACTATTATTACTATTATTCCCATTTTACAGACAAGCAAACTGAGACAGAGAAAATAAGTAACTTGTTCAAGGTCGCACAGCTCATAAGTGGTGGAGCTGGGACTTGAACCCAGGCAGTCTGGCTCCAGAGTCCACACTCTTAATCACATAAAAAGCTCATCCCTTCCCAGAGGTGAAGAGATAGGAACAGAGTAAAACAGACTTTAGGCAAGTCCATACATTCTAAAAGATGGTGGTTATAAAAGCAATAAATGCTCCCTTCACTTCTGGGGCACGTGGAAGGCAGCTGTGCTGGCTTCTGACTGTGAATGTGGTCGTGGTCTGAGCACCTGCTGGGGCAATCAAGTGCGAGAAGCCACGGGGTCAGCAGTTTGCCCTCCAAGGTATCCAAATCCCAGGTAGTAGACGGCTCTGAGAAGGCAAACACTAGAGGGTACTGTGCCTACTCTAGGAAAACAAGATTCTAGATCAAAACTAAGCCATTAACCACCATCCAAATTCCCATTGTTAAGGTACACCCTGAATGTCATTTTTTTAAAAAAGTTACTAGGAAGGGATCTGAGGTGAGGGGAAGGAAGGATAGATTTCAAACGTCATTACAGGCTCTAAAATTCTGAACAACTAAGAGTTGGTGAGCATTTGTTAGACAAGTGCTATCTAACATTTCTTGGAGAGCTTAGCCATCAGAGGTTTCTGAACAGAAAAAGGACAAGAAATACAAGACACCAAAATGTTAACAGTGTCTCTAAGCAAGGAAGGGTCGGGGATGGTTTAAAATGAACATGCGTTATTTGGACACATGCAAGACAGCCTGGTGGAATCCCAGGATCAACACCATTTGCTGCCTCCACTGGAAACAAGAGCATCAAATGACACTTCTGCCCTCCGTGGAGAAGGATCCTGGCATGCGCTTGCTCATCTGACTGATGCTGACTGAGCACCTTCCATGTGCCAGGCACTGGCGAGACACGCCCCTGCTCTCGCAAAGCTCCCATTCTAGCAGTGGTGGAAGCAGACAGACACAGGTCAGGCCATGCTAAGTGCCACGCAGAAGAACAAGGCAACGGGGAGGATGGGAGGGGGCAGGGCGTGAGTGGTCAGGAAAGGCCACTCCCAAGTGACATCTGGGTGAAATGAGGGAGTGAGCTTTCCTAGCAGACAAGAGAACAGCCATAAAGACACTGGGCAGAGTATGCCTGAAGTGCTCTGTGAACAACTGGCAGAGGCTCATAGGGCTTCAGGATAAGTCGAGAAGGAGGAGTTGAGTGGAGGAGTCGAGACCCGGTCATTTGGATTTATGGAACCACAGAAGGACCTGAGAGTCCATCCTTAGTGAGAAGGAAGCCCCGCAGGGCTCTGAGCAGAGGCCTCAGATGTTAATGTTAAAAAGATCATTTGGCTGTTGGGCGGAGAATGTGCTATAGAGAGGGGGCAGGGAGACCAGTTAGCCCAGTGATTCTCAGCTGGGTGCAATTCAGCTCCCCAAAAGACATTTGGAAATGCCTGGAGACATTTTTGATTGGCACAACTGTGAGAGGGAGCTTCTGGCATCTAGTGGGTAAAGGCCTGGGATGCTGCTGAACACCCTATAATGTGTACGCCAGCCTTCGACAAAGAATGTCCTGGCCAAAGCACAGCAGTGTTGAGGCTGAGAGGCCCTGAGGCTGTGCGGGGATGGAGGTGCTGAGACAGCACTGGTGGAGAAGGCAGGGCAAGAGACCACCCTCTGGATGCATTCTGATGGTAGAGCTAAGAAAGAGGCGCTTCAAGTAGGAAAGCAACCAAATGTCAAGGGAGGGGGTGGAAGACAAGCCCAGGGGAGAGGGCAACCTGTCAGAGAGGCTGAGCACATCTGTCCCACCCCCAGGAGCTCTGCTGGGGGCTGCTCAGAGCCAGCGTCCAGGAGCCCACTGGAGGCCTGCCCTGCCAGGAGGACCACGCTGTTCCTCTGATCTGCAATCTTGAGGCCTACCCCTGACAATACAGCAGGAGCAACTAGCGCTTCCCACAACTCCTGGTCCAGATCCTCATTCATAACATTGATCTTGACTGACCAGGTGGAACCCACATTCACTGTATAAAACGTTCCAAAAACAGAAAAGGCAGGAAGGTTGGAAATACAAGGAAGCCAAAGCAAGAAGTTCCTTTCAAGTGGTTTTGAACATTATGTTCCTGTAGAAGTGGGTACAGGAATAAGTACCTCCGTACCTGTACCTCAGTACAGGCCAAGCACTTGCCCTAGGGAAAAGGTGGCTTTGTGCCTGGCCATAAGCACTAGCATCTGGAACTCTAAAGGGGCTCCCAATTCAAGAGGGGGGCCCTGCAGGAAGTCCAAAGGAGGGGCCTTTTAAAGGTGGTCCTTAATGGTGCCTAAGATTCACACCCCAAGGCTGGAAGCGACCAGCCACACCACCCCCATCTCCTGTCAAACACCAGGAAGGCCAAGGAAGAGGAGGAGGTGTGGGTGTTCTCCTTCGATCCCAGAGGAAGAAACCCACCCGTCCCTCTTGGGAGCTAGTGATGCTACCAATACCAGATCTTCAATTTACAACTGGGAGTAGTTCGAAACACAAAAGGCCAGCCTCATGCCAAGCACCCACTGAGGCTTCACAGTCTTGGATCTAAGGACGAGCTCATGCCAGCCCACGAGGTGTCCCTAGTGAATGAACAGAAAATTGTGAGGATGGCTTGGGGTGGCCCCTGGTTTGGGTTTGTGTTCAAGGAGTGTGGCTTTATTCTTGCTGGATTGAGCCAGGCCTGAAACCTCTGAAGGCCCAGAAGATACATAGAAAAGCAGCTGTTTACCTAGGCCAGAACTCAAAGAACAGATTCCCAAAAGGAATATGAGATCAGACCAGCGCTGGAAATTTCTCAATTTCAACTTGTTACTTCCCTTCCTGCCCACCTCCCACCTCCAATATAGTCTGAGCTGGGAATGAGTCATTCAATAGGAATTTTGCTGAAAACTAGGAACAAATTTTTTTTAGTGATTCCTATAGATTCAAGCTACACAAGAATACAAACATAAAATAAGGAATGTACACTGTATTTAAAAGCATTTACAAGAATCTGGCATAGATATGGGGCAGGAGAGGGGCAGGCCCAGCAACACTCACCCCCAACCCCCGAATGTTAACACAACTTGGTGGCCCGAGAAGCTCTTTATGCCAGATTGTAAAGTTTACTACCCCAGTGTGGACTTCTGAAAAAGCTTTGAAAATCCTAGAACAGAATAGTCCCTAGAGCAGTGTTTTTTCAAACTCTGGGATGTGACCCATTCGTGGGGTTATGGAATCAATTCAGTGGGTCGTGGCCATCATCAAAAAAGCAAAAGAAAGAAAATACCTGAATGCAATATACACATGTGGTAAGGATAAGAACTATTCTGAGAAAACTTTTTCAGTTGCATATATAATAGACACATATCCTGGTTCTTTAGGTAAAATGTATATTTTCCTATGTGTCACTATCAAAAAGTCTGGGGCTGTCAAGAAGTGAGAGTCTCCACACCTCGGAGTACCTGCCCGGCCCTGCGCCGGGCTCCATCGGTTCTCTCTGGCTAGGGTTTCAGCCAGTTACATCTCAGGCAGAGACAATACCTCATCAGAAGCTGGTCTTGGAACCAAAAACAAGCAAGCAAACAAACACAAAACCCTGGACCTACGTTCACACTTAGATACTTCTGTGGGTGGGGAACTTTTAACTCTTTCTGACCTTACTTAAAATGTCACTAAGTTGGCTAGAATGGTAAAACTAGGAGTGGCAGAAAATGGGGGCTCCTGGAGTTGGGGATATGACTGGTCAGTGATTCAAGCTTGTGCCAGTGTAAGGACTTTCTCAGAGCAGTTGACCATCATGTGGTTGAGCCCTGATAGCCCAGCAATCAGCAGCTGCCCACCTGAGGATAGAAGGTGTTACCAGCAAAGCACAAATGGCCAGGGCCTCACATGCCTGGGGGTAGGGGGAGGGGAGAGAGGACATCTGCCAGAAATGGCTCTGCAGTATGGAAGTACAAGAAATGGTGGTGCTAGCTAGAAAATTCTGCTCATCATGTGCTACAGAAGCCATTCAACAGAAGCTCTGATAAGACTAAAGCCTGAGGTCAATCCATAGTTTTTGACTGTTTTCTAGATTCACGATGGGACAAGAATACTGATACATGACTGGGAATGTGCCTTGGCTTTAGGGAACTCCCATGTAGATGGAACTACACCTCAGGACATTTACATACAAGTAAATACACTGTGAGCCAGGTGTGTGTGGTGGGACAATAATTCCTGTTTCTGGACGGCAGGTGGGGAAAGGCAGGAGCCAGGCTGCACAGGAACTGCATACCTGCCTCCCCCACCAGTACTCTCACCCTCCAGGGATGGCCCCATACCCTGGGACCCTTTCTCTGATCTCGCCCCAAGACTAGCAGCTGCCATCAACACGGGCAATGCAGCACGATTGTGTCAATGCTGCTGCAGTAGCCTGGAGGCACAGTCTGCTCAATGGGACAGAAAGGGGACTGAGCCCAACTGCCTGCTAATTGAGGGGCAGGATCGGGGAGCTGCACCTGGCAGGCGGCCAGCAGGTGGCCTGGGCAGCAAGGCCAGTCTCTGCAGATGCTGCACATTTGATATGCACACAGCAGCAGGCACTGGGTGCCAAGAAGGAACCTGGCACTGCACCCCTGGTCATGGCTCTGGGCTGTCAACCTGGCTTAAAAGGACAAGAACAGCTGGGGACTCCTAGGTGTCAAGGGAAACAAACGGGCAGCTTTAGGAGGAGAAGGCCTCCCTAGAAGGAAGGCCTCAAGAAGCAGGAACAGGACTGGCTGGTGGCTCATTTGGGAGAACATGGTGCTGATAACACCAAGGTCAAGGGTTCGGATCCCCTTACCGGCCAGCCACCAAAAGAAAATAAACAAATAAAAATGGCAAAGAAGCAGGAATAAAAAGAAGAAAAGCAACGGCATGATTTCCCATTCTGTTCTTGTCCGAGGACTGGATTATCACCGCCTAACCAACGGGTCTGGACTACGCCATTTTACACCCTCCGGGCTGCTGTCCTGGGTCTGCCAGACACCCCAGAGAGCAAGCAGGGCAAGCCAACCATGCAGGTACGCAAAGCTCACTGCCTCAACCCTGCCTTCCCGATGCCCCCCATGTCTGATGTCACGTCAGTTCAGAGTGATGACGCAGGGTGGTAAACACACAAGCCCAACCTCACAGAGCTCACATTCTGTGCCAGAGAAGAGCCCCAGGTGCTCTGCCTCCTCCAAACCACAGCCCCACGAGGCAGACGGTGCTTTCACTCCACAGAGGTGGCCAGGCAACTTGCAGGGTCGGAGACCTGCCCGAGGTCACCCAGGGACCAGGGAGCCCTAGCTTTGCTAAGCCGTCCTTCCTAATTTGGCATGCACGGCTCTCCTGTGCGGCCCCTGCCCCCCTGGAGCAATCGAAGCTGTGCTGCCAAGTATGGTCCTAGGATGGCAGCCCAGCACCTTCCTGAGCTTGTTGGAAATGCAGGCTCTCAGGCCCCACCCCTGCTGCCTGAGAATGTACACATTAGCAAGGTTTCCAGGTAATCTGTGAACGTGTCCTCACAGGGCAGAGGCTCTTAACAGGGTGGGCACTGGAGTTGGGGAGGAGAGAGGGCTGTTATGGGCCCTGCTCCAGGCTCACTACTCAATCAGGATGATATTCTGAAAAGAGGCATTTTGAAAAAGTTCCCAAAGCAATTCTGATGCATATCCCCAAACCCGGGCTATTCTGACTGGTGTTTTAAAGACAGCAAGGCAGGAGGAGGAGAAATAGCTAAAAGGAACTGCGTCCCTCTGAGGCTTCTGGGAAAATTATAGCTTGGGGGAACCCCAGTGTTCTCCTGTAGCTACACTCCCTAGGAGAAGAGGGGTCCTGTAGGGGCGTGCCTCAGCCATGAGGGACCCCATGGGGAAGATACTTAAGCTTCTGAACCCACACCAACCTCCACTCACTCCTCAAACACCTGCAGTTACTATTTTAAGGCAGATGAAATGAAGCCCATCCTGGGGTGCTGGCATCATTGGGGCACTAACTGGCCTGGAGACTCCAGGATTGACCAAAATGGCTCCTGGGGGCTGACGTCACCTTTTGGTTGGATCATTACGTCCCAAAAATCTTGACTGCCTACCCCTCCACCTCCATTTCTCCTGAGGTGCACCAGCAACAAGCAACTCATCTCAGGACAATGAGCCAGGACTAAAATACTTGCTAACTGAGAAAGTACAATCATGGAGACTGGGAGAAGGATCTGTCCAATTCTACGGACACAGTGAGATGAGGCTGCAGCTGGCCACAGGGAGGTCACATGCTGCAGGGGACAGAGGTACAGGCTGGGGGTGGGGGCACAAGGACCAGGTCCTGCAGAGGTCACAGTGTTGCTGCCCCAGCTGCGTGTGCTGAGGGAGCTACATTGCCTCACTGGGCACCAGATGCCTCACCAGGCTGGTGAGCAGTGCTGGGATGGATGAGCCTCTGGTTCCCACAAGGTCTCCAGGGGCCCCAGTTTCTACCTGCCTAGCACCTCTCCCTGCCTCAGGACCAGACCCTGCCCTTCACACACGGGCAGTCCCATCTGCATTCCCACAGATCCCCAAAACAGGCCAGCTGAAGGGCAAGGCGTCCCTGGTCAGCATGGCCAGAAAAGGCCCCTGTGACAAGAGTACCAGGGTAGGGCCTGGACAAAGCCCCTGACAGTTTCTTTCCCAAGGACCTGACAGCTCAGCTGGAGAAGCCAAATGCATACAAGTAATGTTTAAAAAGAATGGAACAAGAGCAAAAATTAATGTCCTGGTGCGTCAAAATTTAGATACATTATTAAATAAAAGGGGTTTTAGGAATAGCAGGGGAGCTATTTGAAGAAAACACACAGGAAATCTTACAGTATTAACCACCACATAGTCAGCTCCCCACTCCATTTTATATAAGTATGGACACACCCACCCCTAGAAATGAGGAGACATGGACGGAGACTGAATCAGAGTACGTGGGAGAGGAGATGTGAGCTGGGACTTTGGAGGCCATCACTAACGCATCTTGGCAGAGAGTACCATAAAGAGCTTTTGCCTACTGGAAGAAACAGCACTGTGCTGGCCAAGGATCAGGAAACGGGTCATGTCAGGCCCAGGTGAGAGTGGAGAGAGGGAAGAGGAGCGAGCATCTGCAGACTCATAGGCTGTCCTCCTCACCCCCCAATGCTCATAGCCAGCTCAGGAGAAAGATCTTATCCCCATTTCAGCAACAGGTAATGATGCACAGGGGCAGGTCACAGGGCTGGGACACACTGAAGTGGACCTTACACCCACTACCACCCCAGGGAGGGACTCCATGCCAGGGACTGGGACAGCCTCGCTGCCCTGCACTGCCTCAGGCCACCCCTGTGGTGCCCTGGGAGAAGGGACAACCTGATCACAGACACCAACATACATGACCCAGGGATCCAGCCTTCTGATGATTTTTTCTATACAATTCTGCCTAGAACTTCCCTCCTCTGTGAGCCATGGCCACCCAGAGGGCTCTCTCAGTCTCACATAGGAACCCATTTATCACAGACTGAAGGAGGACTCATTTCTTGAAAGCAACAGATCAAAAATTACTTGAGCTATAGGACACCCACTTCTGGACACCATGCCTTACAAACAGCTACTGCGAGATGGCATTCTGGCTGACCACACACTCCTGTGTTGGTCTTACAAAGGTGACCAGTGGAAACCAACATGGCCCCATAACGATAGGAGGAAGTCCAAACATTTGATTTAGTAGTGTTGAGTAAGCAAAAGATGATGAAGCAGTGAAAAATGGAGGCAGCCTCAACAGGTCCCTTGGAAGGGGAAATAGGTTTTAAGGCAGCTGTTAATCTTAATCCCCAGGGGAGCTCTTAGAAACATAGATTCCTGATATTTTACCCCAAACCTATTGAATGAATCTCTGGGTGAAGCCAGGAATCTATTTATAAATGTTCCCTAGGCAAGTCTGATAATCAGCCAGGTTAAAATAGGTCTACTACAACTAGCAATTTTCCCTTTCTTCAAAAACAAAATCTAGGGCCGGCCCGGTGGCGCACTGCTACAGTGCGCCGCTTGAGAGCGCGGTGGCACTCCCGCTGAGGGTTCGGATCCCACATACAGACCTGCCGCTCACTGGCTAAGCGAGGTGCGGACGCAACACTGAGGGTTGCGATCCCGTTGCCGGTCCCGGTACGGGCGCGACACTGAGGGTTGCGATCCATTGCCGGTCATGAAAAAAGACAAAAAGGAAAAAAAAACAAAAAAAAATCTATTCTTTCAACACCAAGATCAAGGGTTTGGATCCCCATACTAGCCAGCTGCCAAACAAACAACAACAAAAAAACCAACAAAATATAGTCTGATTATGTAGACACATTTGTTTTTAATTTTAAAAATTTAAAAGATAGAAATCGAGGGATCAAGGTGTAAAAAAGCAAGGTGGCATAAAATGATGAAAGTTAAATTCCGGGCCGGCCCGTGGCTCACTCGGGAGAGTGTGGTGCTGATAACACCAAGGCCCCGGGTTCGGATCCCATATAGGGATGGCCGGTTCGCTCACTGGCTGAGCGTGGTGCTGACAACACCAAGTCAAGGGTTAAGATCCCCTTATCAGTCATCTTTTTAAAAAAAAAGAAAGTTAAATTCCATTGACACCACCTAACGCACCCTTCCTGTGATCTAGCCCTTGGGACAGATACACAGGCACCAGCTTCAACTGACTTCAGTTCAGGTGGTCCAGATAGAGTCTGGGCCAGTTCCCATCCAGATGCCAGGAATGAAGTCCCCACTCTGGGACACCTTCTAGCATGTGACCCTGCTGACCTAAGGGGAAGGGCCTGAGCCAGGCCAGCTTCTGCCATAGCCACAAAAAGCAGATTCTATCAGCACGCGTCCTCAGAAACCTGGGGGAAATGGTTTTGCCACCTTAAAGACTTCCAGGCAGGAAGGCAGTTTCCTTACCCCAAGCTGTGGCCATGAGAACCTGATTTTTAGAGCTATGTTACTGGACAGGAACGAGCTGGTGTATAAAATGTAGCTCCACCCACAGGTAAGAACTCAAAAATCTGAGGAAGAGGTGCGCCAGCAGAAGGATGCATGGCTGCCCAGCCCAAAGTCTCGGTGACTCAGGCCTCAGCACCAGAGTCCCCTAACCCTCTTTCCTCACCCACCCCACTGCGAACCCACAGAAGAATGGGCAGCAAAGAGCTGCCACCTCACTCCTGTGATCCTTGCCTCTGCCCAGCACACAGCAGCTCCCTTTGTCCATACTCGTAAACGCTGAGAATTAGCCGCTAATCAATAGCCACATTCTGCAAAAAGCATCCTACCTTCCTAGGCAGACTCACACTGAAAAGGATGCACTCAGCACAGCAATTTTTAAGAAATGCAAATACGGTAGGAAAAGACAGCAAAATAACACACAAGAGCCCCGATTCAAGGCTGACTCTTTGTGGGGTGTGTGTGTGTGGGGGGGGGTTCTTACCATGTGTGTGTGTGTGTGTGTGTGTGGTTCTTACCGAAGTGCCAGGGAGGAGTCTGGGGGGGAGTGGGGTGCTGATCTTCCTGTGGTGGTCCTGGTTTCCCGTACTGTTTTCATAATGCCTGTGATTTCAGATCAATCCCAGTGGCCAGAGTTCATACAGACTCACCCACATTTCTACCCAGACACATCTGAGCAATCCCACAGCAGCAAGGAGAACCCACAGCAGAGGAATGGGTGGTTTCATGACCCACCAGAACGACTGTGTCAAAACACTACTGGTTCTCTACTCCCCTCCAGTTCTGTGAGTGCATCTTCCTAAGACAGGCTGGGATGGAGTGCTGCAAACATTTCTTTTTCACAGAGAAGCAGGAGCTTGAGAAGGGAATAAGAAGGGCATAAAGGCATGAGAAGCCAAGAAGCAAGAGACACAAGTCCCCTGGGATGGAGAGCAAGCTGGGGTGTGACAGCCTTCTAAGTCAGCCTGACCACACCATCCATGTCCATGGCCACAGAGAGCCCCACAGATAGGCTGACACCACCGAGAGTCAGCAGAGACGGCCTCATCACTCACCCTCCTAGACTCTCCAAAGCCAACCTGGACAGTTGTCTTCCCTTTCTTTGACTCCCCACGTCACCAGAATTAGCCTGCCTTCTAAGCCAAGATATCCAACAAAATCAAACACAAATTTGTAGCAGCCTGTACCTGGGCTGAGTCATGGTAACTAACTAGTGTGGCCGAGAAAGTGGAAAGGTCTCACCACCACCCATTTGGAAAAAGAGGAGAGGAAACACCCATCAGTACTTCAGACATCTCTAGCGAGCCCTCTGGTCCTTCTCTGAGAGGAAACGGAAAATAGTCTCAACTACAACAAGTTCCCTACAGCTGAGCCCAACTAGGAGAATACTGCAAAATGAAGTGACAGTCTGCCGTCAGCTTGTGGCTGACATCATATGGTCACCACCCCTCCAGAGGTGGAAGCACTGGAGTCATCCTCACTGAAGCCACCAGAGCACAGAACATACCTTGAAGACTATTTTCTCTTCTCACAAGGACGGAGTAATTAGCACCATGTGAGACCCATTGCTGCGTTGGGGCGTCAGAGCCCCTGGGTGAGGAGGGCCAGCAGACTTCTCATGAAGTAAACATCATCGCTCTCCTCTCTCTCCTCCCTGGGCTGGCTCTGTCTCCCTCAGTACCTGGGTCCTGGAGGTAGTCAGCAGCTCATGGAACTAGGAGTCTGAAAAAGACCCAAGGGCAACACCAGACTGCATCTGAAGGGCACCTCCCATTGCCAATGAATCTGTACCCAAAGGACCTCAATGACCACAAATCCCACGTGAGGAAGACAGGAATGAAGACGTCTTGAGGGCTCTGCTATGTCCTTCCTTTAAGGGACAACCAAGCTGCCTGGGGTGGAGGGTCGGGGGAGGCAGGGCTGTGGCAATGGTTTGAGGCCTGTCTACACGTGATAAGCCACGGGAAGCACCAGGATCTGCGCAGCATGTGGTAAGGAAGCCAGAAACGCTAGCACTCAGACCCTCCTGTGTGCCCACCCCTCCTAATGCCTTCCCGACCGCTTCAGAGCTGCTCACTCATCAGTAGCATGAACTGTCCTGAAAGAGCACAGGACGGACAGAAGCGTGACTTGGATGCATGACACAGGAAGAGGATGTGATCAGACAGCATCTAATGCTGACGTGGCTTTTCCCAGGCCTGGGCTCAAGTCCCATCTCTCCTCCATCAGGGGCTGGGCAGGGACAGTCTGCCCTGTAACGAAGTCTGGGCTCCCAATAGTTTGTTCCTTTCATTATTATATGCTGCTTGCTGGATCTACAGCAGATCATCCACTCATTCACCAAACTAAGTATCTACTTGCCAGACCCTGTGCGAGATACTACTGAACCATCAGGAAACAGGGCGCCCTTGCAGAGGCAAGAGTAGGGTAGAGAGGACAGAAGTCCAATACGTAACTGCATATTGATACATGCCAGGCTAGGGGAGGTATGAGCTGCCATGGAGAACGGCCATGGCTTTTACATCTGCCCCAGATGGTGGCTTCCAGTCCTTGCTCAGATGTCACGTCCTCAGAAAGGCTCTCCTGAGTGCCCTGTCTGGAACTCTTCCTCTTCATTCTCTACCCCACCATGTCCCACCCTGTTTTACTTGTCTCCACAGCACTTCACATCCCCTGACCTGCAGTCCCTGCATCTGCCAGTGTCCATCTAACCCACGGTGTTTAGAATGTGAGCCTCACTGCCCACCACTGCATCCCCAGCAAGTGCTGCAACACAGAAGGATGCATCTGAGGAGTTGCTAGAAGCCGTGGGAATGGGGACAAGTCTCAAGAAAGGAGTGGACAGCAATGCCCGATGCTGCTACGAGATCTGGTGCCACGGGGAATGACAGCATCCCTGGTGACCTGGGCTCAGTGGTCCCAGTGGGTGGTGTGGGCAGAAGCCTCACTGGCGGACAGCTGGAAAACAGCTGGCAGTCCGGGAAAGAGGCATCAGAGGGCAGGGCTCATTCAGGAACTATGGCTGAAGAGGAAGAGGAGGAGGAAGAAAGTGAGGGGATGTGGGCTGTTTTTAAGACATCAAAAATAGGGTCAGGCAGGAGGCTGCAGAGGGCGAGTTTGAAGATTCAGGTCCAAAGAGGCAGCCCAGAGAGGTAGCCTACGGCACGTGTCTATGAAGGAACCAGAGTATAGGAGGGGACCTGCCACCTCCATACCAGGAGGCTCTCAGCTCAGAAACCCAGCTTCTTCTACCAGATTGGGTTTTCCAAATGGCAGCTGGAAATTCCTTGGTTGGGTAAGCCCAGACTGCACACCCAAGTAATGCCTGCCAACGTCTCTCAGTGGCAGACAGCACTGAAGGGCTCTGCAGCTACTCCCATCTGCACTTCGCTGTAGCCTCAAACACTGGTAAGCGGCCAGTTCCCAGCAAAAGACCTCCTGCTAGCAGCCACCTTTCTTTTTTCTTTTTAGTGGCTAGCCGCTACAGGGATCCAAACCCTTAACCCTGGTGTTACAACATTGCGCTCTAACCAACTGAGTTAACCAGCCAGCCCTGGCAGCCACCTTTCAATATATGAGCTGCCCTCTCAACCAGACTGCACGTGCTCACAGGTGGGGTCATGTCACACCCCTTTGGTCTCCGATGGCTGGCACAGTGTTTGCACACCACCTATGGTCAATATTATTCCAGTCAATGGCTCGGCTCCCATACCCCACCACTGGCAGCCTGTTGGTATAACATGACAGTTCTGATCGGCGTCCATGGTGCAGGCACCATGTATGGTGACATATGTGCACAGGTCATAGGTCTATGTCCTCTCCAGAGTCTTAGTGTGGGGGTGGGGTAGGACATTGAGAACACTCTAGGCTAGAATGTAGGGAAGTGCCTGTCCACCTTGCTTGTGTTCACCCTGATGCACTTCCTTCTCTCCTGGCTCCAGCTCTAGACCTACACCGTAATGCTCTTATGGAACTGGGTCTGTTTTGTAAGGGGTGGGAAGTGAGAAGCGAAACAAGGAAAAAGAGCCGTGTGGGGATTATTTCCTGTGTATGTGTGAATCCACTATATGGACCATGACTTTCCTGATCCTCAGAAGAGTTATATAAAAGATAGGGTAATGAAAAATGGAGGGGGATGGAGATTGCCAATAGTTTTAAAACACAAAGCAATGCTAGCGTCCTTAAAAACAAAAGCCAAAAAGAACTGAAAAAAAACCCTTCATGTCTTCCCATTGATTTAAGTCTGAGGGTTGAGGGGCTGGCCGGTTAGCTAAGCTGGTTAGAGCACAGTGTTATAACACCAAGGACAAGGGTTCAGATGCCTGTACTGGCCAGCCACCCCCAAAATAAATTAATTAATAAATAATAATAATTAAGTCTGAGGGTTGAGTTCCAGGAATTTAGGTATAATTACAGTTTAAAACACAGGCTTTTAAAAGAAACAAACAAAAAACCAGACATTTAAACATTATTAATACTCAATCATTACTCTTAACACTGCAAGTTCAACTTGATGCTTGAGAAGCCAAGAGAAGCACCACTACTTCTAGAGGCCCTGAATTCAGCCGGAAAGCAGCCTCAGAGGTTTCTGTTTGCCTAGACGCAATGGACACAACATACACACTATCCTAAGGCATCTGCGTACAAGTGAACAAGTTTACTTAACCAAGGGCTGAATACAAAGTGTGGGATGGGTATTATGACAGAAGATCAATGGAAACTGGTTTGGGTTAGAAAGTCCAGCAGTTAAGAAAACAGGATTTCAAAGACTTAGCATGAAGAATGTATACTAACTCATTAATAATTTTTATATTCACTACATGTTGGAGTGATATCCTAGATATATACTGGGTTAAATAAAACACAGTAAAATTAATTTCACTTGTTTCTTTTAGCTTTTTTTAAATGTGGTCACTAAAAACTTTTAAATTACATACGTAGCTCATATTGTATTTCTGTCGAACAGTGTTGATTCAAACCAGTATATTCTTTTTTTTTTTTTTTTTTTTTTTTTTTTTAAGTCCAGCAGTTAAGAAAACAGGATTTCAAAGACTTAGCATGAAGAATGTATACTAACTCATTAATAATTTTTATATTCACTACATGTTGGAGTGATATCCTAGATATATACTGGGTTAAATAAAACACAGTAAAATTAATTTCACTTGTTTCTTTTAGCTTTTTTTAAATGTGGTCACTAAAAACTTTTAAATTACATACGTAGCTCATATTGTATTTCTGTCGAACAGTGTTGATTCAAACCAGTATATTCTTTTTTTTTTTTTTTTTTTGTCTTTTTCGTGACCAGTAAGGGGATCACAACCCTTGGTGTGGTGTCACCCGCACCGCGCTCAGCCAGTGAGCGCACCGGCCAGTCCTATATAGGATCCGAACCCGTGGCAGGAGCGTCGCTGCACTCCCAGCGCTGCACTCTCCCGAGTGAGCCACGGGGCCGGCCCCAAACCAGTATATTCTTAAAAAAAAAATTAACGTTATCAAAATAATGCATGCAAAAGTTTTTAAAAAACACAACAAAACTGAGCACCAAAAAGGCTTAAGGAAAAAACAGCAGTCCCTTCCATGACTGTTACCAGCCAGCTGCCCCTCCTCCCCCACCCCCCCCAAAAAACCCAGCAGTCCCCTGACTTACCCTCTCAATCGGGCTCTCTTGAGGCAATCACTCTCTAATGTTTTAGCTGTTTGCATATTTACCTCCACATATATAAATGAAATACTTGTACCTCTAATTCCTAATTAATTAATGTATAGACATTATCTGTTGACTTCCTGCCCTGGTCACTGAGGACCTAACCCCCCCCCCGCCACACCTTGCCTTTACTCCACCCTCCCAATAGTTCTATCTCAGTCACCGGAACAACACAAACCGTTGTGATGCAGGAAATACAGCTCACAGCCAAGCCAAGCAGTGCTCCATGAATACTGTGCCCTTTCTCATATGACCTATGTACACACTGATAATTCTGTCAAGTACCCATCCATACTTTTCTAAACATCATCAAATAATCTATCGGGTGTTTGTTGGTTTCGTCCCTTTTTCTTGGAGACCTCTCTCCTGCGGAATTCCACGCTGCCTCTCTAACCTGGACTTTCCTTTGCCATTCACCTGTGTCGGACCCCTTGTTGCCTGGCTCCCAGAAAAATCCCCTGGTTTTGGTGTCACCCCACCCCACTACCCACAAAAATGTTCCTGAGAGGTACTTTCTCCCCAGTCCTTGCCCACCTGAAAAGAACTTTTTTCTACTCTTACTTGACTGGTAACACAGCTGGACAGGGAATCCCTCGGAATGTAGAGAGACTTGCTCTATTGTCCTCCAATCTGAGAAACGGGGTCTTAAAGGCACATTTAACGTTTATATTCATTGTGATCCATGTGGATTGATTTCTATTACTTTTAGGGCTTTCTATCTACCATCCTTTTCCTTTGCTCTCTTTCTTCTAGACGAATGACCCAGTTTTTTTTTGTTTTTTTTTTTTCCCTTTTTTTGTCTTTTTTCGTGACCAGCAACGGATCGCAACCCTCAGTGTCGCGCCCGTACTGGACCGGGACCGGCCACGGGATCGCAACCCTCGGTGTTGCGCCCGCCCCTCGCTCAGCCAGTGAGCGGCCGGTCTGTATGCGGGATCCGAACCCTCGGCGGGAGCGCCGCCACACTTCCCAAGCGGCGCACTGTAGCAGTGCGCCACCGGACCGGCCCCAGTTTTTTAATTCCATATTGTTTCCCTCTATGGGTTTGTAAGCTTTAAGTCCTATGTCTATTCTTTTAGTGGTACCCTTAAAATTTGAATGTGACTACTTGGCTCAGAAAGTCTAAAGCAAATCTATATCCCTCCCACTCTTCCTAAACGGTTCAAAGATCTTAGAATGTGTTAATTCAAATCACCCTCTCTCTCATTTCCATTTATTGTCAGGATTTTCATTTTTAATACTCCCCAAATTAGTGATCTCTGTTTTATAAGCAAACACTTATTTAGATTTATCCACACTTTCCAATGTCTTTGAATTTCTTTCTCCTGGGCTTAGTTGCCTTCTTCCTGAAGTACTATAAAGGTCTGTTAGTGGATAAACTAAGCCAACAACTTATTTTCCTTAACACACTGAAGATTTCATTCCACTGTGGTCTGGCCTCTACTGTTACTACTTAGACATTTGCCGACCTTCCTTGTTGGACCTTGGGGGTATTTTTTTTCTCTCAAGCTGCTTTTAAGATGTTATTTTTTTTTTCTGGAAACTCCTGTCAGATGCCTGTTGGGCTCACTTATTCTATCCTCTATGTTCGTAACTACTCTTCCATATATACCATCTCTTTATCTCTGCAGAATTCCAGGTAACGTCTTCATATCTATTTTCTGGCTCATATAATTCTCTTGAGAATTTATGTTATCAGATATTTAACATTTCCACTGAGTTTTTAACTCAATTATTAGAGTTTTAATTCTAGAGGTTGGATTTGGTTCTTTTAAAATATCCCTTTTTTGATGTATTGTGTCTGATTTCTTTCCTTTCAATTCCTTCTTTTAGCCTTTCAATCACTTTAAACATTTATATTATAATCCCTTCTGTTATCTGAAGTTTGTATATTGGGAATCTTCCTGTTTGTTGTGATCACTAACTAATGCTTATAATTTCTGTGTTTGGTGATTTCCCAGAACGAACGCCTCATCTGTGGAGACCGTAGGATTCTAAGTAGTCCTGCACTGTGGAAGAGTCACTCTAGAAAAGTTTTGCCTTTGCTTCTGCAAAGAGACTTGGGGGCATCACGAGCCTGGTGCTAGCTTAGGGATTCTTGCAACATGTGGATACTATAAACATGGACTTCAATCTTGGATGTTTCCATAGCTCACAGAAGACTTCCTCTAACATCATGCAGAATGTGGGCAATGATAAGCAACTTTGCCATTTCTCTAGCTCCACAGGGAGAGTTTCTTGCATCCCTTTTACCTGGGAATGGCCCTTTGAGGAAATTTCCTTTTCAATTCCATGCTTTACATACTCATTAAAATCCAAATCTCAAAAAAAAAATTTAAAAAAAAAAAAAAAAAAATCCAAATCTCTAAGGCCGGCCCGTGGCTCACTCGGTAGAGTGCGGTGATGATAACACCAAGGCTACGGGTTCGGATCCCATATAGGGATGGCCAGTTTGCTCACTGGCTGAGTGTGGTGCTGACAACACCAAGCCAAGGGTTGAGATCCCCTTACCGGTCATCTTTTTAAAATAAAATAAAAAAAAAAATCCAAACCTCTATTATTGTTAGGGCTGATTTTTGGGTCCAGTAACACCCCCACCCCCGCCGCCCAGAGCTGCCTACTTTGCTCTGGCTTTAAGTTCCTACTTTGCTTTTGGTTCTTTGTTATCACTTTTCTTTCTTATAAGCTCAGCTATGTATTTAAAATCTCTGTTATATTTTATATAGCATTTTATTTATTTATTTATTTTTATAGCTGGCCAATACAGGGATATAACCCTGGACCTTGGTGTTATCAGCACCACACTCTAACCAACTCAGCTAACCAGCCAGCCTATATAGCATTTCTAAGTGATTTTAGTAGGCGTGATTCTACTTTAGCTAAATCTACCATGCTCCTGAAACAGGAAATCCATTCCATTGTCTTCTGGCTTCCAATGAGGTTGAAAAACCCAATGTATCTTCATTCCCAGTCTTTTGTATGTGACCTGTTTTGTCTTTGGAAGCTTTATCCCCAGTGTTCTGGAATTACACAATGTGCCACAGTTAGGATGTTTTCCATTCACCAATTGGAACCTTATGACTATCAATTCTGGAAACATTTCTTATTTCTTTGATATATTTCTATCATTCATTTCCCTTTCTCTCTTTATAGACTTCCTAGATGCCAGATGTTTTTATTCTATTTACTGGGAACCTCTGTCAACTTAAAATAATAATAATGCAAAGTAATGCAAGACGCATGGCATAGATCCCAATGGCACTGATAGGGCACCTAACATAAGAGGTGGCCCACCTACCAGACTGTATAGGACAAAGAGAAGATCCACGTGCAGGGTCTAACAAGCAAGCCAGCAAATGGAGGGGAGAACCTCCAGTCTAAGGAAGGTAAACGTGGCAAAGGAGCTCTCGTTACTGTTGATCTTTGTTTTGAAGATGCAATCCAAGAATGATTCCTTCGGTTCAGACCTGTGAGAATCAGGGTAACATCAAGGGGAAGGAAGATCTCAAGCAGCTACAGAGGAGTTTCCTGGGACACCTGAAATGGTCATCAAAGAGGGGCCTCATGCACTGCAACAAATCCGACAGGTGTTCAATGCAGGTGAATGTCTTGGGATAGATGCCTTCTAGGCCACTGATCAACAAAGGGAAGACTACGTCTGGTTTCAAAGCTTCCACTGTTTGGTGGAAATACACATGTATACTGCAGCCTTGAATCCCTCTTGCATACTTATTAACAGTCTTTTGGAATCTGAGCCATTTGCAAGTTTGTTAAGGGGTGGGGGGTTAGAGTTAGTACAATATGTATTTTTGTAAGCAGATACAGTTATATGCTGATTATACTAGAATAGCCATTCACTTAAATAATAATGAAGCAGGGCCAGCCCGCAGCTCACGCGGGAGAGTGCGGTGCTGTAACACCAAGGCCATGGTTTCGGATCCTATATAGGGATGGCCGGTTCGCTCACCGGCTGAGCGTGGTGCAGACAACACCAAGTCAAGGGTTAAGATCCCCTTACCAGTCATCTTAAAAAATAAATAAATAAATAAATAATAAAATAAATTTAATAAATAAATAAATGAAAAATGACATTACAAGGGCATGAAACAGGAGAGCAATATGAATAAAAGAAAGATGAGGGACAGACTGGATACACATCTCCAAGGTAGGTATCCCTCTTTGCATGGATGTTTTCAGGCATCTAATTCGCAGTGTGTCCCCTCACCCTCTCCTCAGTCCATGCTGCTGTTCCTGGCAGGACAAGAAGCCTGAGTCTCTGCCATGCTGCCCCTTCTCACTCCCTCTATGTAGGTGACCACACGTCTACAGAGATCATCTATTACTTTTATAAAAGGTTTCTCTAAAAAATAAAAAAATGTAATGGTTTGGGGAGCTGGTGTTTAATGGGTACAGAGTTTCAGTTGGGGAAGATGAAAAGGTTGTGGAG
>NW_007731959.1:70858-74327 GCF_000696425.1 Galeopterus variegatus
TCTCTTATGTTCAACAGCATCCTAATTTTATGCAGGAGTTAGGTCCTAAGGTCAAATTGAGCATCATCAAAATTATCCCTGAAAAATTCCTTACATCTATCAAAGATGTCCTACACAACCAGTTTTTCCTCTTGCACTGGAACAGATGACTGATTCTTCCACTGAGTACTGGCTGAAGTTGTTGGTTCACACTTGGCCATTTTGTTAGAAAAATCAGTGCTTTCAGCACTCCATGCCATGCACGTATATGTAATGTCATGCAATTTAAATGCCCAAAAGATACAACTCACCTGCACTGTAAACGCTTCCAGCCTCAAGGCTTCCCAGCTCCCCCACCTAATCCACCTTGTGAACTGCTGCTAGATCATCCCCTCAAACTCTGAGGTGGCTCCTCACATTATGTATAAAAAAACATATCCAAACTCCTGAGTCTGTCACCCAAAGACCTTCAGGCCACATAGCAAGTGTGAGGCAAGCTGCCTTTTGAGGGGCAGCTCACTGTGCGGCTGTGGGGGCGCTGCCAGGGTTTAACCCAAGTACTTCCATACCCTAAGTGACTTTGGGCAGAACCTCAGATCTCTCCTCATCTGTTAAACACCACCACCTGCTCCACAGGGCGGTGCCAGTGAGGCTTAAAAAAGAGCACACATGTAAAGTGCTTCAACAGTGCCTAGAACATAGCAGGTGCACAACAAACATCAGTCACTATCACCACTTGCAGTCAGACCCAACCCTCCTTGCTAGCACTTTCTCACCTGTCTCCTCCTTCCATCCCACCTCCAGCTCAGCCATCTCAACAAATGGTCCAGGATCCTTGAAGACCTTTCAGGAGGTCCAAAAGTCAAAACTTCCTCATGAGAACACTAACACATGACTTGCCTTGAAAATCCTCATCCCCTCACAAGTCTACGGTGGAATTTTCCAGAGGCTCCTTTTTGTGTGATGATGTCATTGCTCTGAGGGCGAGTAGATGTGTGCTTGGGTAGTTGTCTTAGGTTTTAAAATTTCTACTTTAACTTCTTATATGGTAAATGTTAATAGATACAACCCAAAGAAGTAAAAGTTCATTGGGGTCCTCAATAATTTTTGAGTTAAAGGGAGTTCTGAGGCCTAAGTTTGGAACTATTGATGCAAACCATTTCTCACGCTCCTCCCATGACCTTCCTGCCTCCACTGCCTTTGTGTATATTGATCTTCCCACCTAGGGTGCCCCTCCTTCCACCAAAGGGGATCCCAGGTTTCTTACCTTTCAAGGGCTAACTCAAAAGCTACCTCCATGAAACCTTTCCCTGATGCTCCCCGCCACACTCCCTCAACCCTTCTTCACGTGGGACCAAGTTCTTGAGACCTTATGTGTGCTAATTCGTTCACTCGTGAAACAAATCTCACTGAGCACCTACTTTGGGCCAGTCACTATTCTAAGCACTGAGGACACAGCAGTGAACGAGACATTTCTGTGCTTCTCTTCCCTTCTGGTTGGGGAAACAATAAACAGGACAAAGTTATATATCTCAGACACTGCTAGGTGCTATGAAGAAAACAGAGCTGCATAAGGGATAAGAAGGATGATCTCTCACCTACCAGACTAACTTTCTCAAGCAGAGCTATCCAACACAGTGGCTACTAATGTAAAAAGAATGTACAGTATCTCATTAATACTTTTCATATTGATTGTATGTTGACATATTTTGAATACATTAAGTAAAATACATCAAAATTGATTTCACCTGTTTCTATTTTTTTTTCCAGCTATGACTCACATTATATCTCTATTAGTCAGGATTCTTCTAGAGCAGAGGTAAGCAAACTACAGCCTGCTGTCAGTTTTTAAAATAAAATGTTATTGAAATGAAGCCCTGCCCATTAATTTGCTTATCATCTCTGAATGCTTCTGTACTATAATGACAAAGTTGAGCAGTTGTGAAGGAGTCTGTGTAGCCCGCACATCCTGAAACATTTACCATCTGGCCCTTTCCAGAAAGTCTGCTGGTCCCTGATCTAGAGAGTAGGGCCTGTGTTGGGGTGCAGGAGCAGCAGTGTAGCCAGTGAAAAGAAACTGTGCTTTGTCTGGTAGCACAAACGGGCCTAAGTTTTAATCTGGGGTCTGCTTCTTACTAGTTGTGTGGCCTTGGGTGAGTTATAGGAACTCTCTGGGTTTCATTCTCTCCCTCTCCCATTTTAAGGGGAATAAGATGACATATGTAAAGCCCATGTCAACTGCCTGGCACACAGCAGGAATCCACTGAGACTAGCTGGATAAAAGATAGCAATTTCACTAAAATGCTGAATAATCATTTTCCTCTTGGACTGGTTGTATTATACTCATAATGACTGTCATATTTTCATCCTAAAAAGAAATGAAATCCAAAGAAACTTCTTAGCAACGACTGTGTATTAATAATAACTGTCAGCAACCAAGAGGAGGGAAGGAGGAAGCAGGCCTTTCTAACACCAAGGCTGACGATCTGAAAGCGCTGCCTGATTAGGGTTACCTAGTCAATTTCCTGCCCTCCCCGAAGCCCAACTTTTGACAATTTCTGGTTCATTAACACTAGCACTAGAAGAATAAGCAGAGGGGAGACAAAAACCTCAAATCAATTACATGCTAAAACTGGAGGTAAGGAGGCAGGTAAAAAACTGAACCTACTGACATCAACCGGGTTTTTGAAGGATCCATACACAATAATCTACAGTAGTCCCCCTTATCTGCAGTTTTGCTTTCTGTGGTTTCAGTTACTTGTTGTCAACTGCAGTCCAAAAACAGGTGAGGGCCGGCCTGTGGCTCACTCGGTAGAGTGTGGTGTTGATAACACCAAGGCCACGGGTTCGGATCCCCTATATGGGATGGCCGGTTTGCTCACTGGCTGAGCGTGGTGCTGACAACACCAAGCCAAGGGTTGAGATCCCCTTACCGGTCATCTTTGGGAAAAAAAAGACAAAAACAGGTGAGTACAGTACAATAAGATTTTTTTTTTTAAAGATGACCAGTAGGGGGATCTTAACCCTTGACTTGGTGTTATCAGCACCGCACTCTCCCGAGTGAGCCACGGGCTGGCCCTACAATAAGATATTTTGAGAGAGACCACATTCACGTAACTTTTATTACAGTATGTTGTTATAATTGTTCTATTTTATTATTAGTTATCATTGTTAATCTCTTACGAGCCTAATTTATAAGTTAAACTTTATCATAGCTATGTATGTATAGGAAAAAAATAGTATATAGAGTTTGGTATTATCCATGGTTTCAGGCCTCCACTGGGAGACTTGGAAGGTGTCCCCTTTGGATAACGGGTGACTACTGTCTCAGGACTACTATAACAGTGCAATTCAAAGGGCAGTACTGACTAGCAGCATCAGCATCATTGGGAGCTTATTAGACATGCAGATTCTCAGGCCCAGCCCGACTGAAACAGAATAATCTGCTTTAACAAAAGCCCCAGGGGCCAGCCCGTGGCTCACTCGGGAG
>NW_007731959.1:75327-85174 GCF_000696425.1 Galeopterus variegatus
TGATGACAACACCAAGTCAAGGGTTAAGATCCCCTTACCGGTCATCTTTTTTTTTTTTTTCCTTTTTGTCTTTTTTCGTGACCGGCAATGGATCGCAACCCTCAGTGTCGCGCCCGTACCGGACCGGGACCGGCTACGGGATCGCAGCCCTCGGTGTTGCACCCGCACCTCGCTCAGCCAGTGAGTGGCCGGTCTGTATGTGGGATCCGAACCCTCGGCGGGAGCGCCGCCGCGCTTCCCAAGCGGCGTACTGTAGCAGTGCGCCACTGGGCCAGCCCTACCGGTCATCTTTTTGAAAAAAAAAAAAAAAAGCCCCAGGTGGTGACATGCGTGTTAGCCTTGGAGAAGTGCTGGTCTAGACTGCATTTATTTGTGTACTCCTCACTGTCCCCATCACTGAAAAATGGGTAGTGACATACATTTTTAATAGATGGTTCCTGATTGCTTCAGAGTAACAGGCCATCCAGGCTGCACTCTCAGACTCGCCCCTCTCCCAGCATCTTGATGCAGGCAGAGCACAAGGCCTGTGCTGTTCATATGCAGTTGGGTTGGCATTCTTTTCCCAATAGAGAAGCCTTGTACTAAAAATCTCAGCCATTCTCACAAGGTGAGAACTGGGTCTTAACACCATTCAGGAAACTCACATGTGTAAATCTGCCATTTGCCAAATGCTTTCAGGGGGGTCATTACAGCTGCTCCTCACAACAGAGATAGGCATTGTCCCCACTCGGTAAACTGCGAAACCGAGGCTCCGAGAGGGTGTGGATCTTCCACCAAGGTCCTGAAGTTACTACAGGTGCTAGAATTTGGGTGGCTTCTGAATTGTTAAACTGGTGCTTTTTCCAAATTGCTCAGAGCCACAGTGCCAAGGACCTGAAGGTAACCAGAGCAGCAACAGCCAGAGAGACTTTTCACTGGCTTCAAAGGACACAGCCACAGTTCTCACCCAGCCTGTTCGGTTTCTGCTGGGGTTGAACCCCAGACACAGCTGCATTTCAACCACAGGCTTCACTAGCTCCAGCTGGCTCTACCCTAGCCCACTGTGCACACTCTGCCTGGGGAGCCTTGTGATGCAAGTGGCTAAAACAGTAAACTATGATATAGTGTATTTTGATTAATCTGCTCTTCCTAGTATTAGGATGCCCATATGTCCTAGTCCTGGAGTAATAATTTATAGCACGCTCAAAAGAGTCCAGCTTGGGCAATAAATTACAAGGTCGACCTACCCAGTACCCAGGGGGAGGTGTGAGGAGTGGAGCCGGCTGGCAAGGGGTGCACACAGCTCCAGCACAAACCACAAGGTGTCTGGAAGAAGACTAAGAATACTCCTTGTAGGTAAATGGGAAGGAGTAAACTCTGGTCATTCACTCAAATGTTTCCCAAGATCACATAAGCCGCAGCACACAAGCTTTAGAATTCATTGTCTTTGTTTCTCAAAAAGCTTCTGATCTAGGAGAGAGAACATGAGTGTGCCATGGGCATTATTAGAGGCAGGAAACAGCAGAAGTGAATTGGAAAAAGCAGTTAGACAGGCCTAGAATTAATTGAAAAGGCAGGAGGTAAAAGGGGAAATGGAGGTGAGGGGCCTTGAAAGACAACCTAAGACATGACAAGAGGCTGCTGGGTCCTGACACAACCCAAGATATCATTTGGAAGGTCAGCCTGCAGTGCTGTATGCTGGGCTGAACGAAAGTTGGAAGCAGGGAGACTGGTGGGGGCCACGCCAGTCCAGGTACAAGGCAAGCAGGGAGCAAACCAGTGTGCAGGAAGGAAACGCAAGCACAGGATTCAAGAGGTGTTTCAAATAAAGAATTGGTAACAAATTAGAATGAGGCCAAAGAAGGCAAATTTAAAATGATCACAAATGTTTCGATTTTTAGGAGATGCCAGCTCAAGTATTTAGGGGTGAAGTGCCATCATGTCTGCTGCTAACTTACCAGTGGCTCCAGAGTAAATATATCTACATACACATACAGATAAAGCAAATACAGCAGAATTTAACAACTGCTGACTCATGGTGACTGGTAATTAGTAGCTATTGGCCTAGTCTTTCAACTTTTCTGTATGGTTGAAAATTTTTCATATTTAACAGTTGAGGAAAATTTTGCTTTTAATTCCACAGACATAGGGGTGGGGAGGGTAGTCACAATCACAAGATTTTATACCCACAAAGTCTGAGGTTCTAGATGGCATGATGGAGCTATCAAGCAATCAGCTGGGAATGCGATGTAGGTAGATGTGAAAGTCATCTAAATGCAGGTACCGACTCCAGCTAGGTGTGGAGATCACTCAAAAAAAAAATGGAGGTGGGGGAAGGGAGAGCGAAGCCTTGTAACACCATGATCAAGGGTTCAAATCCTGCACTGGCCAGCTGCCGCCCCCCCCCAAAAGTGTGGGGCGGGGGGAGAGGGAAGAACAGATCTTTGGAAAAGTCTCAATTAGAGGCAGGAAACAGCAGAAGTGAATTGGAAAAAGCAGTTAGACAGGCCTAGAATTAATTGAAAAGGCAGGAGGTAAAAGGGGAAATGGAGGTGAGGGGCCTTGAAAGACAACCTAAGACATGACAAGAGGCTGCTGGGTCCTGACACAACCCAAGATATCATTTGGAAGGTCAGCCTGCAGTGCTGTATGCTGGGCTGAACGAGAGTTGGAAGCAGGGAGACTGGTGGGGGCCACGCCAGTCCAGGTACAAGGCAAGCAGGGAGCAAACCAGTGTGCAGGAAGGAAACGCAAGCACAGGATTCAAGAGGTGTTTCAAATAAAGAATTGGTAACAAATTAGAATGAGGCCAAAGAAGGCAAATTTAAAATGATCACAAATGTTTCGATTTTTAGGAGATGCCAGCTCAAGTATTTAGGGGTGAAGTGCCATCATGTCTGCTGCTAACTTACCAGTGGCTCCAGAGTAAATATATCTACATACACATACAGATAAAGCAAATACAGCAGAATTTAACAACTGCTGACTCATGGTGACTGGTAATTAGTAGCTATTGGCCTAGTCTTTCAACTTTTCTGTATGGTTGAAAATTTTTCATATTTAACAGTTGAGGAAAATTTTGCTTTTAATTCCACAGACATAGGGGTGGGGAGGGTAGTCACAATCACAAGATTTTATACCCACAAAGTCTGAGGTTCTAGATGGCATGATGGAGCTATCAAGCAATCAGCTGGGAATGCGATGTAGGTAGATGTGAAAGTCATCTAAATGCAGGTACCGACTCCAGCTAGGTGTGGAGATCACTCAAAAAAAAAATGGAGGTGGGGGAAGGGAGAGCGAAGCCTTGTAACACCATGATCAAGGGTTCAAATCCTGCACTGGCCAGCTGCCGCCCCCCCCCAAAAGTGTGGGGCGGGGGGAGAGGGAAGAACAGATCTTTGGAAAAGTCTCACATCTAGGGGTAAAAGGAAAAAGGGCTGGCCAGTTAGCTCACTTGGTTAGAGCACAGTCCTGATAAAATCAGGTCAGGAGTTGGGATCTCCATTCCGGACAGCTGCCCCAAAAAAGGGGGGGGGAGACAAAAGAGAAAAATCTGGTAAAGTCTGGTATAATGGAACCCCAGGGATGGAAGAGGGCATGGTTGACCATATTAAATAAAGGTGACAGGTCAAAAGGAGGACCAAGACTGAGAAAACGCCAGTGAACAACACAGTGACTAGGAATTCTCTAGCCATAGTGACCTGCACCGGAGCCGTCCATCTAGTGGCGCAATTGGCCAAGTGGAAAAGGGTAAAGGGGTGAGCAGGTGGTGAGGAATAGAGGCAGACACCCACTCCCACCAGCAGGGGGCTGCAATGCCCCAAGCTCCATGCGGGTAAGCAGAGATGCTTTCTTCCTAGGCATGAAGATGATGTCATCAACCTTGAGGGCCCTCAAAATCCCTTAAGTAATTAAACAGTCAGAAATAGACAAATACGGGGATGCTTTCAGCACTGCATATCTCAAGTCCTGATGTTCCCCGAGGCCACGAGACATACTTTTGTGTCTATATACTCCCCCCCACCAACCCACACTTAAGGGGCCAGTGAATAGAGTCCAGCGGATATGCCCGTCAAGGTAGCCACACCAGCCCTCATCCCGGCCGCAGCTCCCAAAAAAGGATCAGAATTAAAACGAGGAGGAAGAATAGCATTAGAGTTGCTGAGTAAGAAAGACAATTTTCACTTGCAGGATGCAAATGAAGGACACTCTTTTTAAGGGTGCTTGCTGGAAACCTCGCTGTAAGTGCTAGCTGGGAGGTTTCATTTTATTGTTGGGTTGACTGACTGCCTCCCCCCGCACCCCAAGTATGACTCAGTATTTCAATTTTTTTTAAACTTTAAATTGTCATAGTCAGACTGTTTCCCAGCTATAGCTATGTTATCAATTTAAACCAAAAGTGACCTGGCAAGCGTCTTACTCCTTTGATCTAGCTGAAGAATACTGAATACTGCCGTGGTCTCTCAAAATATGCAAACCAAAAATCTCCCAACCAAATAACCAACCAGATTTAACCCAAAAAGGACATTCATTCCAATACTTATTGTCCAGCTGAATGCTTCTGAGTGGTATATCATTTGCCCACAACACCACTCCTGCCCTCCTGCCCTCTGGTCTGATTTCCACCCATCCCAGCATCCTTCCTCCCTCCTCACCTATGCCACTGAGACTTGGAACTGTTTAAAGACTGGATGATTAATGCTAACCACAGGGTGTGTGTGATTCATGTTTATTAGGGTGCTCAGTCAGGTATTGTAATGATCTATGAATCCTGAACTTAAATATGCTCAGGTGAGAACACATTTACTTCAATTTGTATTCAGGTTCCTCCACTTATCAGCAATGTGACACTGGGTAAGCTACTTAACCTCTCTGTTCCTCAGTTTCCTCCTCTGAAATATGGGGCTAATACTAGTACCTAATTCACAGGGTGGCTGTGAGCATAAGTTTAACAAATAAAGCATTTAGAGTGCCTGGCACATAGTGAATAGTATATAATGTTTGCTCTTCTCATTATCTTAAAATATAAAAGAATACTCTACCATCCTTGTAATTCATAATCTCATTACCTGTCTTTTTGGAATTCCAGCAGATAACTTCCAGACTCTGGAAAGCACACATTAGTATATATAAATTCATTCCACTCCTCTCCTGGAGATTGGCAGGTGTTACTTTTTTTTTTTTTCAAAAGATGACCGGTAAGGGGATCTTAACCCTTGACTTGGTGTTGTCAGCACCACGCTCACCCAGTGAGCTAACCAGCCATCCCTATATGGGATCCGAACCCGTGGCCTTGGTGTTATCAGCACCACACTCTCCCGAGTGAGCCACGGGCCGGCCCCAGGCAGGTGTTACTTTAAATGTGCATTACCGAGTTTCTTTTGTTTGGGCAGTTGGCGGTATGGGGATCCAAACCCTTGACCACGGTGTTATAACACCACGTTCTAACCAACTGAGCTAACCAGCCAGCTCCTGAATAAAGTAAAAAAGGCATGAAGTTCATAAGTATTTCTAGAAGAGGCTTAATAAAGTCAAGTCCATAATCCACCTGGGCACTAGCAACAACATGATCAATTAGGAACACCACTGAAACAAACCCCCCCGGACCATCTTTTGCTTCCCAAAGTGCCTCTTTGGTGTAGCAGCACCCTTTGATGCACAGAAGTGACCACCTGAAGGGTCAGGGCTGGCTCTGTCTGACAAACATCAGAATGATGTATGATAATAACAAAGTGGCCATCCCAGGCACAACTGGGCCACACCTCTGGTTATTCCATTCATTCAAGCTCACGTCAGGGGCTAGAAAGACAGACCTCATATTTCATTGGAGAGAAAATGAGGCAGTGACTTGGCAAGAGTCATTCAGAGTAGGTGCCAGCTAAGAAGAGCACCCAAGGGTTTTGACTTCTCATAACAGTACAAAACACACACCTTTCATCTGGGGAAAAGTACCCCCTGAGTCAGGAGGCAAGCAGACAGAGGCACCATCAAGGCGTTGAGGCCCAGGAGATACAAGGGGAAAAACGAAGGGGCAAAGAACAAAATCACAGAACAGCTGTTAGAGTCTAGAAGCACTGTGATCTTATCTGAATAAAATGCAATTTAGACACACTTAGTCTGTATCTTGGTTAACCTTACATAACTTCTTCCTATTACATCACTAAGAGCTTTTAATGGGTCCAGCACCTGGGCAAGGGAGACAAACTTCACGTGCTATGATGCTACACCTAAATAGCTTTCCCCATAGAAATGCTGGTCTGAGTAGGAGCCAAAAATAAACTGAAAAGCCAATTCCTGAGAGACGTGTCATCAGGGATGCTTCACACACACACACACAGCTTCACAAGAGCAGGGTGATCACTGACAGCTTTAATTTAGAAGCTTTATATCTCAAACCTGGCAAGACCCTGCATGCTGTGGCAACTTAAAAGACAATGCACAAGGGACGGGAAAGCAAAAGAAATCTAAAGCATGAACAGGATGCCTTCAACAGGAGAGCTGAACTTGTACTGAAGACAGCAGTCCTGCTCCCTTGATCACAGGGGCCATTCTGTCCAGCCATGACAGGGGAGGCCAGAGAGACCCACCACATCTAGCCAGTGCTCAAGAAGGTTTAAGAGGCTTCGGCATTTGGTTTTATTTCAAAATTTTACTCAAAGGATGGCCAGTGATGGGGCAGGGGCAAGCCTCCTCAGAGATCTGTGGCCAGATGGGAAGAGTCTCAAGGGTATAAATGGGCTACCATGCAGAAGGGGTCAAGAGACTGGGGAGAGGCAGGAGCATATAAGAGACACTGACTGCTGGCTTCTTTTAAGTCCTAAAGAAGCTTAATTTTGGCTGCTAGAAACCTCAGGAACATGACCATAAGTTCCACAGTTGCATGGAAGAACTTAGTTTATTTCTGTTGCTAATTTTCATGGAGGTGGCAGGGAAAAGGTAGGACTGGCTGCCCAGTCTCTTCATCTCTTTGTAAGTTTGTTCATTAAAAAATTAAAAGAGGGCCGGCCTGTGGCTCACTCAGGAGAGTGCGGTGCTGATAACACCAAGGCCCTGGGTTCGGATCCCATATAGGGATGGCCGGTTAGCTCATTGGGTGAGCGTGGTGCTGACAACACAAAGTCAAGGGTTAAGATCCCCTTACCGGTCATTAAAAAAAAAAAAAAATTAAAAGAAATTAAGAGACTAATATTAAGCCTTTACTCACTACCCTCCAACTTAACATGAAATCTACAAAAATACTCCACAGCCTAGGGAACATAACACATTAAATGGACACTACTGAAAAAAATCGAATTAAAAAAAACCCCAATAGGTGGCAGCTTTAAAAAAAATAATATGTTTCTCAGGGCTGGCCAGTTAGTTCAACTGGCAGAGCATGGTGCTGCTGGTAACACCAAAGTCGTGGGTTTGGATACCTGTACCGGCCAGATGCCAAAATAAATAAATTTCACAAAACTATCAGTACATTATTCTTTCAATAACTGAGTTCTCAAATCTCATAAATAGATTAGTGATGAAGTGGATATCAGAACCTAAATACTAGTCTTGGTCTAATGGTCTTTTCTTTACAGCACACTGTAACCTCGACGTAATTTATAAGGAGTGGGAGTTGAGAAGGAAAATCTCCCTAAACCATAGTGCTGCAAAGATCCCAGGACCAACCCTACCACCTTAGTCCATGACCAGGAGCAAAGCAGGAGACATTCGGCTGACCAGGGTCATCTGTGCCTATAAGCTCATAGTAACGGATATAAACTAACCCCTCCCACCAACACAAACCTATTCTCAAGTCCTAAAAGAACTGGGTCTTGCCACCCATTAAATGGGTGCTACACTACCACTTCCTTGGAATTCTTATGCCCCTTGGCTACCCAAGGGTTTTGACTTCTCATAACAGTACAAAACACAAACCTTTCATCTGGGGAAAAGTACCCCCTGAGTCAGGAGGCAAGCAGACAGAGGCACCATCAAGGCGTTGAGGCCCAGGAGATACAAGGGGAAAAACGAAGGGGCAAAGAACAAAATCACAGAACAGCTGTTAGAGTCTAGAAGCACTGTGATCTTATCTGAATAAAATGCAATTTAGACACACTTAGTCTGTATCTTGGTTAACCTTACATAACTTCTTCCTATTACATCACTAAGAGCTTTTAATGGGTCCAGCACCTGGGCAAGGGAGACAAACTTCACGTGCTATGATGCTACACCTAAATAGCTTTCCCCATAGAAATGCTGGTCTGAGTAGGAGCCAAAAATAAACTGAAAAGCCAATTCCTGAGAGACGTGTCATCAGGGATGCTTCACACACACACACACAGCTTCACAAGAGCAGGGTGATCACTGACAGCTTTAATTTAGAAGCTTTATATCTCAAACCTGGCAAGACCCTGCATGCTGTGGCAACTTAAAAGACAATGCACAAGGGACGGGAAAGCAAAAGAAATCTAAAGCATGAACAGGTTGACTTGGTGTTGTCAGCACCACGCTCAGCCAGTGAGCAAACCGGCCATCCCTATGTGGGATCCGAACCCGGGGCCTTGGTGTTATCAGCACCGCACTCTCCCGAGTGAGCCACGGGCCGGCCCCGCCACAGAACCCCTTTACAGTGTGGCACGAAGCCCTATTCCTCTTTTGCCTTTGTCTCCCAGTATGTAAGAAACCCAGATTAACTTCTAACGTGCCCTCCCCTGAAATCAGACCTCTCAGCCTCCCAGGGACCTAAAACAGTACAGGCCTGATTTCTGCTTAGAAATGTTTTCTTGAAGGGGAGAGGAAGGAGAGGAAAAAGGGGTGTGAGATACAGGAGCGTGTGTATGAGTGTGAATCACTGATAGGAATTTACACTCAGGAAAACAAGCCACCAAACCAACTCTGGTTCAAGGCTTCAGGTTTATGATGATAAACCCCTTTGTTTTGTAAAACTGCTATATTTACTAACCTCACCCCAACACCATATGGGAGTCTCATGTTTGCTTAACAGCCTCAGGTCAAGAAAAGCCCTTCAAGTTTCCAAACTGGTGTCTGTCCTCTATCCATGGTTCTATAACATTTTTTTTTTCAAGGAGTCAAAATGCACTTAGGCGTCATCCATCCCAGTCGCAGCTGTCAGAATCTCTCCCAGTACTATTAATATCATGGCTCTGATCGTTAACGATTTACTCACAAAGTTCCCCGCAGCAATTAAAATGAGGCAGCAAGGTAAAACAAAAAAAGATTATGCTTCACCATATCGCGTTCTGTAATCTGGTGAACTTCTCGGGTTTTCATGTCGGCCGGGATTTTCACCTCTATCTTTGTTTTGGAATGCCCCCAGCCCCTCCCTGCAGGGACCCGGCCCGGCCTGGCTTTCTGCACGCACAATGCAGCATGCAGCTCCGAGGGGGTCAGCAAAACGCCGCACTGGTGTGAGGCCGAACGCGCCTCAGAGCCTGAGGAGACACCCCTGGGAGTCGCTCCCCGCCTGTGATCTTGAGGCCGACCACAGCACAGCACGGCTTGGAAGTCCCCTCAAGTAGGGAAGCCCAGGGCCCGGTCCCAGGTCAGCAGTGCCCGGCTGGCGTGTGCGCCCAGGGCTGGTGCAATGACTTTGCACGGAGCGTACCCTGTGCTGAGGCTGTCCCCCACCCCGGCCACTGCAGTGGCACCACTCCGGGCAGTGCCCTGACCGCCGTCCCTCCCCGGCCCGGGCTCTGGCCGCTCGCCCCCTCCTCCCTCAGCCCCAGCGGGCCCCCGGCGCACCTTGGTCTCCTTCACATGCTGCTTGACGCCCTCCGGGTACCACTGGACGCGCACGTAGCCGCGGCGCAGCGGGCTGGCCCGGCCCTCCTCGTGGCCCGCGCCCCCGGCCTCGGAGCAGCCCGAGCTGCCA
>NW_007731959.1:85793-92395 GCF_000696425.1 Galeopterus variegatus
GGGGCCAGGGCCTGGGCGGGAGCGGGAGCTGCGGGCGCGGGGGCTGCGGGATCCGCCATAATTGCTGTGCGCGAGACTCGGGCGGCGGCGGCGGCGGCGGCTGACGAACGCGGGGAGGCGGAACCAGCGGCGCCGGGGGCGGGGCTCGGCGCGCTGACGTATCCCTACGTACCGCCGTCGTCAGGGAACCGGGATGCGGTTGCTAGGAGGCACCGCCTCGTCGCTAGGGGACGCTGAAGGTGCTGCAGGGGGAGAAGGATGGAACCCACGCGGGAGGGGCGAGGCCAGCGCGGATAAAAGTAAAGCAAGCAGGAAGGGGCGGGGACCCAGGAGGTGGAAGTGGAGTGGTCACCAAAGGAAAGGGGAGGGGCCGAGATGGGGCGGGATGGTCCAGAACTGTCAACAACTTTTAATGAGGACCTTGGCGTCCCAGCCTAATCCTAGTCACTAGGAGGATTACGGAAAGGGAAAGATTCTGTCTTTGTCTTCTGGGTGTTTGCAGTCTAGTTAAGGAGACAAAACAAATACACATTAAATCGCTAAAAGGCAACTCCAAGGCAGCTTGTAAGCCAATCTATAATAGATATGTATTCAGTGTATGTAGAGTGCATTGTGTCAGAGAATTCCAAGCAAAGCTTGGAAGGTCATGACCCTTAGGAATTTGGCCCGGGGGCTGGTGAAGGAGGCGCAGACAAAGGTAAGAAAGAAAAGCAAGTATCAGTAACTCTAATGGCTTGGTTTTAAACCTATTTAGATGAGTTCAAATCTCCATGAGGCCTAGTATAGCAAGAGATAGGATGGCAAGGTACTTAAGAGTGGGAGCCATGGATCCCAAGTTTTGTTACTACCACTTACTAATCTTTAAAGGTAGACAAGATGATTAACTTCTTTTCATCTTAATCTTCTCATCTGTAAAATAGGGGTGATGATAGCAGTACCACACCATTAGGCAGTTGGGATTAGAAGATGTAGAGCCGTGACTGTCATATAGCTGCCTCAATAAAGCTTAACCGTTATTGTAATATTTCAAAACTCCTTGCCCAGACTGAATTCCAGACTGATGGAACTGTTATACTTATGGTCTGCTCCATATTGACTTTTAAAATATAAAAAGTAATTCTACTATTTAAAAAAGACAGAATCCCTGCTCTTTGGGTAGTTTACAGGCTGCTGAGGATACAAACTACCCTCATGGAAAAGTTAAAAGAACATGCACAAAGCACAAATGGCAGACTGAGAACACACGATGCCCCAGACCACTATTTATAGAGTATTGATGTAATATTGGGCTCAGGGTGGTTGTCAATGGACCCAGATCTAAAAAATTCACATACTAAAATATAGAAAAAAACTGGGGCCAAATGAGCTGAAAGGAAGTTAGGATACAATTTAGAGGCAAAGCTAGATTCTCAAATCATGGCCTTCTCATCCCAGACCACAATGCAGAATGGCCATCTGGAACCATTGCTGTAAGGATACAGGCCCCCATTCCCCAGTAAGACCTGGGAGATTTAACAGCAATAACATAGTAGCTTCCATCCCATCTTCATGCCCCTTTTACCCTGTCTCCTTAGCCCCTGATATCCTAACATTTGTCAGGCACATGTTATTGTCTTTTTTTTTTTTTCGTGACCAGCAACGGATCGCAACCCTCAGTGTTGCCCCCGCTCCTCACTCAGCCAGTGAGCGGCTGGTCTATATGTGGGATCCGAACCCTCGGCGGGGGCGCCGCTGCGCTTCCCAAGCGGCGCACTGTAGCAGTGCGCCACCGGACCGGCCCCTGTCAGGCACATGTTATTGTCTTTTTTTTTTCGTGACCGGCAACGGATCGCAACCCTCAGTGTTGCCCCCGCTCCTCACTCAGCCAGTGAGCGGCTGGTCTATATGTGGGATCCGAACCCTCGGCGGGGGCGCCGCTGCGCTTCCCAAGCGGCGCACTGTAGCAGTGCGCCACCGGACCGGCCCCTGTCAGGCACATGTTATTGACAAGGCATTGTGCTAGGCACTTTGACATACATTATCTTGTTTGTTATAACAATCTTCGATATAGGTGTTGTTATCACCATTTTACCAATGAGGGTACAGATGTTCCTGGTGGCTGAGGATAGCCCACGTGTCACACCCAGGGTGGGGGGTAGTGAACAAGTAAGCTGAAGGGGCAGGGAAGTGCAGGCCCCAAATCTGTGTTTGATATAAAAAATCCAAGTTGAGGGGCCGGCCTGTGGCTCACTCGGGAGACTGCGGTGCTGATTACACCAAGGCCACGGGTTCGGATCCCATATAGGGATGGCCGGTTCGCTCACTGGCTGAGCGTGGTGCTGACAACACCAAGTCAAGGGTTAAGATCCCCTTACCGGTCATCTTTAAAAAAAAAAAAAAAAAAAAAAATCCAAGTTACTTTTGCTTTCTACTCCAGCTTATGCCTGTGTTTGATATTTAATATAAAAAAGAATATCCTTTCCTCCCTAATCGTTCAGTAAAATTGGCACTCCTGGAAGATGTACCATGTTTATTGTGGCTTCTTGTAATAATGGCTAATAATAGCTACCATTTATTGAGCTGTGACTTCATGCCAGGTACTATGCTAAGTGCTCTACATAGAATATCAGGAACTTGACAGGTTGTAGGTAAGAGTCCTTTTTTTTTTAAAAAAAAAAAGATGACCGGTAAGGGGATCTTAACCCTTGACTTGGTGTTGTCAGCGCCACGCTCACCCAATGAGCGAACCGGCCATCCCTATATGGGATCCGAACCCAGGGCCTTGGTGTTATCAGCACCGCACTCTCCCGAGTGAGCCACGGGCCGGCGCATAGGTAAGAGTCCTTGATTTCAAATGCTTGTCTCTCCCTCACTAGACTAAACTCCTGAGCATGTGATTCATGACATATTCGTGTGTGTAACCCTAGCACCTAGTACAGTGCCTGGCGTAGCATTGGAGCTCAAAATGTGTCATACTGGCGGGTGCCAAAGGCCTGAGAGTCTTGTACTCCGTTCTGTCAGTTTCCCATACCCCCTCCCACCCCATCACATATACCAAATGAGTAAAGCTGGAGTCAGGGGAGAGCAGCACTCATTGGCCCTCTCCTGCTGGTACAGTCTCTAAACCCTTTCATTCACCCCCAGTTTGAGCTGCATCTGAGCCATTTTAGAGATAGAGGCTCAGTAAATTCCTCCCCACCTCATGGTATCTTTCAGTGACCTCCCTCAGACCCGAGATGCTCCAGCCTCCTTCCCAGACCTTGAGTCCCCAGCTACAGTCTCTGTACACCAGGCTGGCTAGTGGGGCAGTCATGGATGGAAGCAGCTGCTTAGTTTTTATTTTCATAATTGTTGAGATGGAGGAAGGAGAAAAAAACCTTCATTCTCTAATAAAGAAATCCCGTCCTCTCATGGCCCCAACACTCAGCCTTTTGTGGGGAATTGAGACACTTCTCGGGAGAATTTCACTTATTTACAAATGCACCTGCCAGGAACTGAGCCAGTCTGGTCACTCCGCTTGCTAAGGGGGTGTGGGTGGTGTGCAGGAGACAGGAGAGCCAGCCTCAAATTGAACTGATCTCAGGGAAGCGCCCTGTCTCGTCCCTATCTTAACCAGCCACTGGGGCACCTCTCCAGACCCACAAAGTATGCTCAGGGCCCCACAAACCCTTGGCCTGGTGTTGTCAGCACCACGCTCAGCCAGTGAGCAAACCGGCCATCCCTATATAGGATCCGAACCCGTGGCCTTGGTGTTATCAGCACCGCACTCTACCGAGTGAGCCACGGGCCGGCCTTAACCTTGAGTTTCTTTCTGTAAAGTGGTAATAGTAACAGTACCTACTTCACAGAGCTGTTGAGAGTTTAACTGACGTGATAACGTAGAGTGCTTTGCACAGTGGACCAGCCTGGTAACCATTAGCTATCGTGATTAGTTCATCTCCACCTCTTGCCTAGACCTTTGCTGCAGTCTCTTCACCAGGCCCCAGACCACCTATGCTATCTTCCAGCTTGTTTCCTTCGTTGGACTTCTTGGCTTAATATCCTCCTGTGGTTCTCCATGGGCCCCCAGAGGATGGTTTGCTCTGGCCCCATCTTTCTCCTGCACACCCCCGTGCACGCTCCGTGCTCTGACCTCAGCTGCTGCTGCAGGCTCCCGACTTGCTAGTATCTTCGTGCCTTTGCATGTGCTTCACCACCTGCCTACATCTTTTCCTTCTTCTGCCTCAACCTCTGTTTTTACCTAAAGAACCCATTTCCATTTTAGCAGACCCAGCTTGGGCCTTCTTGTCTATGAAGTCTTCCCAGCACCCACTTCCCCACTCGTTGCGCCTCTCACCTGGTAATACTTTTGAGTCGTGTTTATTACCCTCTGTTACAACCATTGGTTTGCATGCCTGTCTCTCCCGCGGGACCTTGAACACCTTGAAGACAGAAACTGGTCTTCTTCATCCTTGTATCCCAGCATGGAGCTTGAGTCTGACATATAGCAGGTGCTCAAAAGATTTTTGTTGAATGGTTGAACAACACAAGCCAACCTCTCCCAGAAGCCTTAAGTGATTGTCAACAGCTCTGTGGGACGCCTCTGTCTTTCCTCAGTCCCCAGCTCTTCATGTTGTTATAGATATAGAGTGGGATGTACCGCCCCACACACATGCACACACACATCACACACACGCACACACGTATGCGTGCACTCCACAAACACCCTTCATGCCTGCACACAGACATGCACACAGACATGCACACACTGTTGCGTTCTCCTTTGCCTTTGCCCTCTAGATCCGTGCTGCCCGGTACAGCGGCCCTAACCCTCCGTGGCTCCTGACACTTGAAGTGTGGCTGGTCTGAATTCACATGTGCCATAAGTGTAAAATACACACTTGCTTTTGAAAACTGGTACAAAAAAAAGAATATAAAATATTCAATTAATTTTTATATTGATTGCTTGTTGAAATGACACTATTGGATATAATATATCCAATGTAACATATATTGGATTAAATAAAATGTAGTATTAAACTCAAATTCACCTGTCTCTTTTGGCTTTTATTGGGGGGGGTGGCTGGCCTGTACAAGGATCTGAACCATTGACCCTAGTGTTATAACACTGTGCTCTAACCAACTCAGCTAACTGGCTAGCCCTTTCTCTTGCCTTCTTAAAAATGTGGCTACCCCGTGGCTCACTCGGGAGAGTGTGGTGCTGATAACACCAAGGCCACGGGTTCGGATCCCATATAGGGATGGCCGGTTCGCTCACTGGCTGAGCGTGGTGCTGACAACACCAAGCCAAGGGTTAAGATCCCCTTACCGGTCATCTTTTTAAAAAAAAAAAAAAATGTGGCTACTGGAAAAGTTAAGAGCACGTGTGGGGCTCACGTTTTTACTATTGGGCAGCACAGCTTCATGTGCTCAGAGAGTCGTAGGTTCCTTCTTCCTCCAGGAGGTGGCAATCCCTCCCTGCCTTTGACACCTCCATGCTAGCAGGGTCTGGAAGGCTCCTGAGGAAACTTCCTGTTTAATAGGGCAGATAATGACCCCAAATAAGGGTGGGGCCCCTCTCAGCCCTAAGCATCATCCTCAACCAAAGACCTAGTCAATGGACTCCTGCTCTGTGGGCAACACAGTGCCACACTTTCAGCAGTCTCCGTTTTCCAGTCCAGTGCCCCATCAGGTGTGAGGAATTCCTCCTCCCCCAAGGTGCTGAAGGAGCTTGGCTGCTGATGGTCCCAGCCGCATCCCACTCCAAGGGTTGCCTGAGGCTATAAGAAGGTGCCTTACCATCCAATGGCTGTCTGTAAGTGGAAATGAAGCCAGGACCTCTGGCCTCCATTCAGGATGTCCGTGAAGGGCTCCCCCGGTGTCACAGCTCCCCGGGGATCGGCTGAGGCCTCTGCTGCGGCTCCCGTCCTCAGCACAGTCCAGCTTCTCCCTCTGCCCGCTTCTGCTTCCTTTGTGCTCTCACAGGTGTGGTGCTGAGAGCTCTGCCCAGCAGAGCTCTCATGAGATTTGCATGAGACTCCTTCATGCAAATCTCAGAGTCTCTAAGTCTGTTTCCTGGGGAATCTGACCCTATAACTGTTGGTGCCAGACCTGGTGCCAGGAAACAGACTCTAGGGGGGATTTTGGAGCTGGATCATTCACCTGCTAACGAGGGCCTGTCACTAGTGGCAGGTGCAATATAGGTGGCCCCGGGCAGCTGCAGCAGTGTGACTGTTCAAACCCTCACCAGCAGTGAGCAGGGATGGGACACCGTGGAGGGAATGTAGCAGTGGGTGCAAAACTCAGGTGTCTGAGCGGTATGGGGGACGGAGTAAGTATAAGGACCGTGGAGTGGAATTGGATGCCTGTTGTTGGGGGCAGTTGGTGCACTGGAGAAAGACAGTGAAAGGCCATGGGTGGTAGACCACCAGCTGCAGGCGAAGTGTGAAAGCCAGAGGGTCTCCTTGGCAGCATGTAAAAAAACTCACCTCCTGAAGGCAGGGGATAGAGAGAAGCTGAGGTCCGGGTTCCAGACTTTTTTTTTTTTTAAATGGTAAATTTCATGTTATTTATTTTACCAAAAAAATAAAATAAAAAAATTTTTTTTTCCTTTTTGTCTTTTTTCGTGTCCGGCAACGGATCGC
>NW_007731959.1:93044-95324 GCF_000696425.1 Galeopterus variegatus
AGCGGGAACCGGTCTGTATGTGGGATCCGAACCCTCGGCGGGAGCGCCACTGCGCTCCCAAGCGGCGCACTGTAGCAGTGCGCCACCGGGCCGGCCCAATAAAAATTTTTTAAAAGAAGCAAATCCTTTTCTCCACCATAATACCCTGTATCCAAAATCAGAATTTCCCACAAAAACAAAAAAGTAATCATGAGGAGATGCTTGGTTTTTATCAGTATTGCAAATAAACAATTGAATACACTTCTAGTGCTGTTAGAAATAAAAGGTGCCCAAATAATTTTGAGGGTCTTGTAAATGTTTCTTGGGTATGGCACAAGAAAAGCAAGGAAAGCATTGTAGAGATGAAGCAAAAATACATGTATGCTTGCTGTGGATTGAATACCCCCCTGCAAAATTCATCAGAGCTTGACCCTCATTGTAACAGTGCTAAAAGAGTGGAAAATCAGATTATGGTATTTGAAAGGTGGGGCCTTTAAGAGCTGATTGGATCATGAGGACTGTGCCCCTGTGAATGGATTAACCCATTCGTGGAGTAATGGTGTTTTAGTCTGTTTTGTGTTGCTATAACAGAATACCCGAGACTGGGTGACTTCTAAAGGAAAGAGGTTTATTTGGCTTACGATTCTGGGACAGCAGCAGCATCTGGCACGGGCCTCTGGCTGCTTCTACTCATGGTGGAAAGTCCCGGGTTCCAGACTTAATAAGAGTGGCAGAGCCCCAGAGCACATTGAATTCCCAATCTTAGTGAATCAGCTGCCCCAAGGAGAACCCTGACTGGGGACAACTGGGACTCTGAGACATCTGGGATATCTGCGTCACTGCACTCAAAAATCTTGAAGTGCTATGTTCTCCTGGAGCCTTCAGGACCCTCACAAGTGTGGTCCCCTCCTGCCTGTTACAGGTTAGTGTCCCCTCCTGCTTGAGAACAGTGATTCCTCCCCATGAAATGTGCTGTCCCCTCCCCTCTTTGCACCAGATCAACAACTAGTGTTAAATCACAACATAACCTGCTGGTGCAGTGCTCGGCTGGCTAACAGAGGACAGAGGCTCTACCTGAAGGAGTTGCGTGTCCTGGCCCACGGGTGCTGGCAGGAGCCAGGAGAGCATGGGACTGGAATTGGATCAAGGTGGTCACCACAGAAAGTTGGATAAAGAGGGTGCGTTGGTATGGGAGCACTTGCCCATGTTATAGGATTTATCAGCATGGCAAGGACCCAGAAAGTTGGTGCAAACACACTGCTGGGGTGGCTCTTGAAGCTTGGAGAAAGTGATGCAGAGAGCGCCCCTCCAGCTGTCAGGATGCCGACTCCCAGCCGCTTTCTTCTCCAGAACTTGCCCTCAGCAGAAGGCAGCTGCCACACCCAAGGCTGATGCAGGACAAAAGCCCTGCCCCTGGCCTCAGTCTCGAGGGCTTCCTGGCTCTGGAGCTCCCCGTGCAATGGGCCAAGGCCTCGCTAACTTCTCCCTTGGCCCAGCCTGCTTCCCTTGCTCCCTGGCAGGGGTTGCTCCTGAGAGCTCTCCCCAGTAAACCTGCCGCACACAGGGCTCCTTCTTAGTCCTGTTCTCCACAAACCCGCCATGGGACGGGACTGAGGCTGGACAGGTAAGTACAATAAGGCAGGATGTGCTCAGTGCTGTGCCTGTGAAGCAGCCCTAAGTGCAGGGCAGGAGTTGAGAGAGAAGCCACTGTTAAAACCTCCAAACAACGCAGCTACTTGCACAAATGCCCGAGGAAAGGGCGATCTTCCCTGCCCGTCGTACCTTTCAGCTGCTCTGTGTGGAAAGTTGGGGTCTGGGAGGCGTCATCAAGGTGTTTCTGGGACCTGCTTCTCACAGGGCCCGCTTGGTCTCCCCAGATAGACTCCCCTCGACCCTGGAGTGGGAACCGGGCAGCTGACTGGGGGGGGAGGGGAGGTGGCAGAAGCTCCGGGAGGCCCTGGGCCCCCTTGCTGCCACTGGGCACCAGCCTGTGGTGCGTCAGTCAGCTGCTGCAGGCTCGGTGCCCGCGGGTGGGCTGGGGCGTGCAGGGGTCTTCTCCAGCTCTTGGCCAGGTTGGAGAGTGTAGTGGATTGAATTGTGTCCCCCAAGTTTTATGTATTAGAAACTTGGCCCGCACTGTGACTGTTAAGAGGGGGGGAAATCCTATCGTGGTAATTAAAAGGTGGGGCCTTAGGGCCGGCCTGTGGCTCACTTGGGAGTGTGTGGTGCAGATAACACCAAGGCCACAGGTTCGGATCCTATATAGGGATGGCCGGTTAGCTCACTTAGGAGAGCGTGGTG
>NW_007731959.1:96349-127383 GCF_000696425.1 Galeopterus variegatus
GGTGATTAGATTGTAGGACCGTGTCACAGCGAATGGATTAAAAATGGTGGTCAGAGGTGTGATTCTGAGGGCTTTGAAAGAAGAGAGAGGACAGTCTTTCTCTCTCGCTCTCTCTGCTCCACCATTTTCGCAGTGTGACACTCTGCTGTCACTGAAGTCACCACCAAAGAAAGCCTTCACTAGCTGTGTTCCTTGGACTTTGCACATCGTAGCCTCAGAAACTGTAAGCAATCAATTTTGTTTTCTTTATAAAATACCCAGCTCTGTGTGTGTTGTTATAAGCAGCAGACACGGACTGATACAGAGGGTCAATGTGCCTTTAACCTCTGCCCGCCACCTCTGCATTGTCAACATTAAGGCCACTCTCCTGCATCTGGCCTCCGCACCCTCCCCTCTCTCCTGGAAGGACACTTAGAGGTCATCAGGGGCCTCCTTGATTGCTGAGTCTGAGATTTTTCTCCATTCTTGGTGGCATTTGATGCTGCTGAGCTCCCTGACCCCAGTCCTTTGGACAGTGTCCCTTAGATTCTGGGACATGTCCTGATCCTCCCCGTCTCGTGACATCATCTTTGTTCCTGTTAATGGTGCCTTTCTCCCCAATAGTGGACATCCCCAAAGCTCAGCTCTCAGCTTTTCTGTGGTGACACATGGCCCTCAGGAAGTTCTTCTGCTACCGTGACATCAATTGTCTCAGTTGTGAGGATATGGCCAAATCTGTAGCCATAGTCCTCACCATTGGGGATCATTAGTGGGACGGGGACTCAGCTGGGTCAGAGGTGCGGGGCTCTGCTGGGGCAGGTGGGGAGTCAGGTAACATGGTCCCTGGGAGTTCTCTGTGTGCCCTGGACAACCTGGCTCCAAACTGTCATAGAACATTCTGGAGCCCTGAAGCAGGACAAAGATCCTTCTGGGAGAAAACTGGACCCCAGCCCACAGCTGGTATTCGGATGTGTGTAAACCTGTGTGGTGGATCAGGAGGCCCCCAAAGAGGCCATTCTGGAGGGAGGGACAGAGCACCCCGTCCAGGGGAGCATCGTGCATGCAGAAGTGCGGCATGGAGTGCAGGGGCTGGGGGAGCAGCGGCTAAAGTACCCTTTCAAGGGAGCTGCTGCTGGAGGGAGAAGCCTGGGGTAAAAGAGGAAAACTACCAATAGGGGCCAAAAAAGAAGCACCCCTGAGCCATTCGCCCCACCCCAGGGATGTAGATTACACTGACTTTATATCAAATGCCCCGTCTTATCATGGTTGAGCAGACGTGGAGAAGATACCATGTGTGTGTTTCTCACGGCTGCCATAACAAACGACCACAAACTTGGTGATTGAAAACACAAGAAATGTATTCTCTCATAGTTCAGGAGGCCACAAGCTGAGAATTAAGGTGCTGACAGGGTCGGTTCCTCCTGGAAGCTCTGAGGGAGGATCCTTCCTGCCTCTTCCAGTTCCTTGTGGCAGCCAGCAGTCCTTGGCTTGTGGCTGCCTCACTCCAATCTCTGCTCTGTCCTCACGTGGCCTTCTCCCTCTCTGTCTGCCTTAAATTTCCCTTGGCTTTTGTGGTATAAAAAACCAGCCATTGGATTTAGGGTCCAGCCTACTCCAGAATGACCTCATCTGCAAAGAGCCTAATTCCAAATAAGTTTACATTCCGAAGTTCTAGGTGGACAAGAATTTGGGGGGCTGGGAGATACTACCTAATCCATTGTACTGTCCCTGTCCTCAGAGAGTTTATGGTTCAACAGTGGGGGAAAGATGTGGAAATTAATAAATTCCACAAAGTGTTACAGGTACTAAAATAGTAGTCACTAAGAGGCAGGTGACATGGGGGTCACAAAGGAAGACTGGTCAGTTTTACCAAATAGACCAAGGACAACCTCACAGTAAAGTGGACCCTCCTGTCCCCCAGGAGGACAAGGGAGTGAGAGCTGTGTAGACAAAGAGAAGAAAGATGAGGGAATTGTGTGCCTTGAAGTGTCTGGAGTGCAGGTGCAGTGTGTGTAGGGGTAGCCATAGGTGACAATGGACAGGGAAGGGCCAGGTCAGAAAGGCACTTGCACTGTGCACTCTGCAAGGACTTTCTGACATGCCGTGTGAGTGGAAGAGGAATGGGGACAGCTGGATATATGAGTCTGAGCTCCAGAGAGAAGGTGAGTTTGAGGCATAGACGAGGGTGTTGGCATAAAGATGACGATTGAAATGAATCAAGGCTCGTCCACCGCTGACGGGAGTGGAAAATGGCAAAACCCCCAGAAAGGACAATTTCGCAATACCTATGAGAAGTACAAATGCCTTTACTTATTGACCCAGAAATTCTCCTGCGAATTTACCCCATATAGACATACACATACAGGTTTTAAATGTTGTACAAACATGATTATCTACTTTTGAAATAGCAAAAGATTGGAAGCAATCCAGGGCTCAGTCTAGAGAGGACCGGTTAATGGAATACTATGCATTATAAAGAAAAATGAGGAGGCTCTCTACACACTGATATGGAGGGAGTTCCAGGATATATCATTAGGTTTAAAAAAAGAGGGGGCTGCTGGCTGGTTAGAGTGTGGTGTTATAACACCAATGTCAAGGGTTCGGACTCCTGGGCTGGCCAGCCACTAAAAAACCCATAAACAAAAAACTGAAAAAAGGTGCTGAGCAGTGTATGTAGTATACTATCTCCTACATAAGAAAATGCAGAAAAGGGGGCCGGCCCGTGGCTCACTCGGGAGAGTGCAGTGCTGTTAACACCAAGGCCCCGGGTTCGGATCCCATATAGGGATGGCCGGTTCGCTCACTGGCTGAGCGTGGTGCTGACAACACCAAGTCAAGGGTTAAGATCCCCTTACCGGTCATCTTTAAAAAAAAAAAAGAAAATGCAGAAAATATGGGAATAGGGTGGATATAAGACTTCTCAGGGAATACATTTGATTTTTGCACCATGTGAATCTATTAACCCTTCAAAATAAATTTTAAAAATTGTAAGTAAAAATTCCCAGAGAAAATACAAATGCAAAATGACACAGATCACAATCCTGGGGACATGAACTATTATTATTATTATTACTGAGATGAGATTCACACGACACACAATTAACCACTGAAGTGTACAGTTCGGTGGCATTCAATGCATTCACGGCATTGTGCAGCCACCACCTTTGCCCAGTGCCAGAACTTTTTGTCACTCCACACCCTTTGAGTAACCACTTTCCATCCCCTCTTCCCCCAGCCCCTGGCAACCACGAATCTGCTTTCCATCTCTGTAAATGTGCCTATTCTGCATATTTCATATAAAAGGAATTATACACTATGTGACCTTCTCGTGTGTCCTTCAAGTAGCATAATGTTCCGAGGTTCATCCAAGTTGCAGCTTATACCAGTAATTCATTCCTCCTGCTGGTATGTGTACACCACAGTTTGTTTATCCATCCATCCATTTAGGAGACATTACATTTTTTAAATAGACTTCATTTTTTAGAGCAGTTTTAGGGTCAGTTTTAGGTTTTTAATTTATTTATTTATTTTTTTAAAAGATGACCGGTAAGGGGATCTTAACCCTTGACTTGGGAAGGTGCACAGAGTTCCCACCCCCCCACCACACACGCACACCGTCCCCACTATGAACGTCCCCCATTTAAGTGGTACATTTGTTACAATCAATGAACATTGACACATCGTCAGCCCAAGTCCATAGTTTACATCAAGGTTCACTCTTGGTTTTATACCTTCTATGGGTTAGGACAAATGTATGGGTGACACGTATCTACCATTATAGTGTCATATGGAGCAGTTTCTCTGCCCTAAAAATCCTGTGTGCTCCAGACAGAAGAAGGAGAATGAGGAACAGATGGAGATGGAGAAGGAGAACCAGGAGAGAAGGGGCTTGTAAGAGGGCGGCGTCCTCAGCAGTGTCCGAGGCACTGCGGACTGGGGTGCGCATACAGGACAACCCCATTTACACCAGCAGTCCCCTCGCAGCTTTTAACATCTTCCTCTTTCACTCTCAAAGGTGGCCCAGCTGGAGGGTTCATTGTACGACCACCTAGAGAGGTTGAGCGTGATGAGGACTGAGAAGGCAGCATTGGATTTGTGCCTCGGAGACTCACGTAGGAGCTGTTCAGGGGAAAGACTGCGCAGCTCAGGTTGAAGGTGGGTGAGGGGATGGGGTGAGGCATGAAGAAAAAAGATCTCGCGGGTGACATGCATATTGGGCCTTGCTATCAAGGACGGTGCTCCGCTCTTGCCCCCCCAAGCCTGGGCAGAGCTTGGGCAGAGCCGTAGAGTCCGCCTCTAGGGCCGGCCCGTGGCTCACTTGGGAGAGCGTGGTGCTGATAACACCAAGTCAGGGGTTAAGATCCCCTCACTGGTCATCTTTAAAAAAAAAAAAAGAATCCCCTCTAAACAGGCCTGGGTAGGTGGAGCAGGCACAAGAGACAGACATCATAACCAGGAAGGACAGTATCCTGCGGGGAATGCAGGGGACAGAGTGCTTTAAGATGGATCCACCAGTTAGCTCAGTTGGTTAAATCGTGGTGCTGATAACACCAAGGTCTGTGATTCCGTCCCTGTACTGGCCAGCCGCAAACAAAACAAAAGATGAATCTGCACATCCGCAGAATCCCATCTCTGTCCAGGGGGCCTTGTTGAGGCTCACGCTGTCCCCACCTCGTATCTGGCAGGACCCTCTCATGTATCTTGTGGCAGTTTCAACCGGGCATCTCTTGGTCTCTTTTACACACTAAATCTCTGCCAAAGATTCCACTAGAAGAAAGTTGCCTGGGCTAAAAAGGTTTGAATCCCCCTGCTCTGAGCACATGGTGGGCTAGGGCAATGTGTCCCCATAAGGAAGACAAACAGGAGGCAACACAACGGGCAGTGGGCTGCTCGGAAACCGTGCACTTACTGCAGCGGTTCTCAGCCCCAGCCGAGCTTCTCATCACCTGGGTGCTGAGGTCCTATCCCAGAATTTAAACTCAGCCTCTGGGGGTGACCCGTGTGCTGGAATTTTTTTTTTTTTTTTAAACTCCCAGGTGATTCCAATGTGCAACCAGGAGTGAGAGCCACTGGTTTGAAGCAGGGAGAGTTGGACAGGTCACTGCAGTTGGCATGAGTCCCTGACAACATGTAGCAGCGTCGTGTGCAGTATAGGGGTTGGAGTTCGGGGGGCTCGGGCCCTGCCTGAGGCTCCCCTGAACCGCTCCCCTGAACCAGGGGCGCGGCTCTTCCTGGCCTTTCCCTGGTCTGTGCAGGCCACTCCCTTTCTCAGACCTCACAAATAGGGTTGCCAATTAAAATACAGGATGCTCAGCGAAATTTGACTTTTGGATAGACAATAGTGTTTTAGTCTAAGTACGCTCCAAATATTGCATGGACATACTTCTACTTAACAAATTGTTCACTGTTTACATGAAATACAAGTTTCACTGGGTCTTCTGTACTTTTACTTGCTAAATCTGGCAACCCTACTCACAAAGTACATTTCCTGAGGCCACTCTCTGGCCGGATGAACTTCATTACAGCCCCTTGGGGTTAGGACACCCAGTGCTGGGAGGTGGTCACGTGAATGCCTGACGTGGGCCCCTCCCTGTCACTTTCTTCCTGGCTGTTGGTTGTGTGTGGTTTTCTTCCTGTTGACCAGCAGAGAGGCCCCAGAGATCACCCTCCCCCTGCCCCAGGGGGTTGGATCCCCCAGTTTAATTGTGTTTAATGTGCTGCCTAACTTGTTCTCTGAGGTTGCATGTGTCTAGAGGAGTTTTCCAGAAACAATAGTGTCTTGTAGGGGTGAAAAGAGATGGAGACTGAACAACCTACACTTCTCAGGCAGCGCCACGTGGCTGTGGTTGGCCACCAGGGGGTGCAATGGAGCCACAGAGTCTAAGAAGCGACAGGGGAGGCCTTTTTGGGATCCCTCCCTGGATGTTGGTCCCCACCTGCGGTCCTGGCCATGTTCCCTGCCCAAGTCCAAAGGCCAAGCCTGAGGAGATCTTCTGGCTGGTCCTGAGAGGTCTGGCGAGGGTCCCTAGAGGGGAAAGGTAGGAAGCTGCCTGGTAGCAGGCAGGGAGGTGGCGAGGTGAGCTCGGGGAGTAGTAGTGAGCCTCACACAGCAGAGAGGGGCCTGGGAGAAGGAGACCCCACAGTAGGTGGGTGGGGGCGTCCGGACTGGTCCTGGGTCACTCCAAGGTCAGGAGCTGTGTGTCCCATGCAGGCCTGGCCCTGAGGTCACTCCCTGGGAGGTTACGAGCAAGTGCTTGCTCTGCAGTGGGTAGCGGGAGTGTGGCTGGCAGACCAGGAGCTCTGGGGACCCGAGGAGCCCAGGATGGTCAGGGGATTGGTACTGCTGTGTTAGGCACAGAAGCCAGGCCCTGATGGGGCAGGAAGGACAGGGGTGGGTGCAAGCAAGAGAAGAGCTAAGCCAGAGTGGCCCCGGGGACTGAGGACTGAGAGAGGGGCCTGGATTCCAGAGAGAAAGCTCTTACTGGTGCTGAGGAGGCCCATGGCAGCCCTGGGATGGTGCAGCCAAGGTCTGTGGCAGTCAGAGAGCTTCAGGACGAGATGTTGGATAGAGCAACCTCCCAAACACGTAAGTGCATTTAACTAGAACAAACATACAAAAAAGTGCACCAATGGGCAGCTTGGTGAATTTCCACCACCTCCCCCACGTAAGCATTCAACTCAAGAACCGAACACTATGTTACCAGCACCACCAAGCCCCCTGGGGCAGCCAATATCTTGATCCTAACCCACGGATTGGAGTCCAATCCGGAATCCCACAACACCACTCCTGGGTCCTGGCTTCCTTCATTCAGTGCTGTGTTGGGGGAGTCGTCTGTGATGGCACGTGTCATTGCAGTTGGTTGGTTCTCATTGCTGTGTGACACTGCATTTTGTGTATATTCTGTAATCCCTTCGGCGGTGGAGGGTCATTGGGGTTGTTTCCAGTTTGGGAAAAGTGCTGTTGTGAACATTCCTGCTCCTTCAGCCTTTGGTTGAACACACGAAGGAATGGGATTGGGGGTCCCAGGGTGCAGTGGTCCATTTCTGTTGCTTATAACAAAAATACCTGAACTGTGAAATTTGGGAGAAAACAAAATGTATTGCTTACAGTTCTGGAGGCTGGGAAGTCCAAAGCCCAGGGAACACATCCAGTGAGGTTCTTCTTTGGTGCAATGCAATGCAGGGGTCTCACGTGGCAGAATATGGAAGAGATCTAAGAAAGTTTTCTCATGAACTTTTCCTGTATTTCTCCAACCCCCAAAGACAACCACTCTTCTTTTCTTCTTTGGTGCAATGCAATGCAGGGGTCTCATGTGGCAGAATATGGAAGAGATCCAAGAAAGTTTTCTCATGAACTTTTCCTGTATTTCTCCAACCCCCAAAGACAACCACTCTTCTGATTTCTAACCCCATACATTTTTCTTGTTCAAACTTTAGATAAATAGAATAATAGAGTGAAAAAAAGGAGAGAAAATGGCAGAGCAGAGATAGTTCCTCATGTGCCCTTCTTTTAAAGCCCTCAGGGGCCGGCCCGGTGGCACACTGGGAGTGCACCACTTGGGAGTGCGGCGGCGCTCCCGCCGAGGGTTCGGATCCCATGTGGAGACCGGTTCCCGCTCACTGGCTGAGCATCCAGCAGGCCTGGCCACCACACAGTGACGGCGGGTAATGGAGGCCCACCTGGGCTTGCCTCTCCCGCTTCACACACTCGCTGGGTGGCTCTGAGAGGATATTTAGCCTGTCTGAGCCTCAGTTTCCTTCTCTGTAAGATGGGGTTAATACCCAGCAGGGCTGTTGCATAGATTAAATGAGACACCGTGGACACTGCAGGTAGCAGGCGCTATAAATGGCAGCTCTTAGAGGCTGCAGAGCAGGAAGGACGCTCAGAGATGGGCATGCCCAAGCCTCCAAGGGACAGACGGTGAATTGCTGGTGTCTTGCCAGTCGGTGACAGAGCAGGGATTAGAGCCAGACCCTGAGGCTTAGCGCATGCTCTTTCCCCCAAAGCCTGCGGCCTCAGTCGGCTGCTGGTAATCTCTGCATCCAGTGCACCAGCGCTGACGTTGACCTGCAGCAGGGCAGGGATGGGGCGTGAAGCTGCCAGAGCCCTGCTGGCATCGTCCTGCCTGGCGTAACATGGGAGGCGGGGTAGGGGGATTAGATATCTCTGAGAACAACATCGCATGCTGCCCAGGTGACACCTGCTACAACAGCCCCGTGCCAGGAGTCCTGGATTTTCCTGCTTCCTGCACCTGCAGACGGGCCCCCAGGGTTACTGGCTCTGTGGAGGAAACGTTGGGGCCCCTTCCCCACAGTCCTGGTGAGTGGGACCCCCACTCCCACCCCCAGGTCTCAGCCCTCAGGAATAGGAGCTACCCTGCTTGCAGCTTTTAGACACGGAGACAAATGGAGAGGCCGTGGGGCTTTTGAAGTGTCTTTGAAGGCACGGCTTTCCCTAAGAACTGCAAATCTGCAGGGTGTCATGGGAGAGAGAAAAGAGTGCCCACAGGGGCATGTCTGATGAGCCGGGGCAGGGCAGGAGGTGTCCTGTGCACCCTCGTGCCTGCTCCTCCCCACACCCTCAGACCCTCTGCAGACCCTGACTCCCTCTAACCAATGTGTCCCCCTAAGACGTTCTACATGCTGGTGGCCCAGTGTGAGGCCATCTGGGTAAATGTGGAGGCTCCATAAGGGCCCACTTTGATTAAGAGGCTTTTCCTCCAGGATCAAGGGCTGAGGCTGCCTAAAGAGCTCCCAGCCACACCATCTTGCATCCAAAGGACCAGAAGTCACCCTCTGGGCAGGTGAGACAAACCACTCACATGCATGAGTGGGAGGCCTGGTCTCCAGCCCAGCACACAGTTGCATTAGGAGGGGTCCGTGGGGGCTCATGCCCCCTTAGGTGGCAGTGTTGAGGTGCCCCAGGCTCTACAGAGCTCCGCCCATCCCTCCCACCATCTCCTGGGGCTCAGATATATCCAGAGGATGGTGAGACCACTCTGGAGATTTGGAGGGGCTGTGAGAGAAAGGTGGGAAGAGAGCGCCAATGTTTGCAGTCCCCGGGAACGGCATCGGGCGCCAGGCACCCGGGGAACGTGCCCATCACTTTGGGGGCTGGCCCCACCCCAGTTCTGGCTACCAGAGGCCACATGCCCCATGTCTCTGGCCTGCGTCTTTGGAGATGAGGACCAGACCCCTGACCCCCCTGCTCTTCCCCCACAGGTGCTGGGAGCCCTCCTTGGTCGAGGAGGCCACTTCCAAAGCTGGGACACCCCAAGAAGGCACCAGTGGCAGGGATGTCCACATGGAGCATTCACCACCTGAAGCCCGAGGCCTTGTGCCTGACTCCTGGGACCCAGAGTTCCCGAGCTGCCAGCGACGCCACACGCTCCCTGCCAGCGAGTCCCGCTGCCTCACCCCAGAGGACGCCATCAGCGTGTTTGAGATCGAGCGCGAAGGTGAGCAGCCTGCACAGGGTCAGGGAGGACGCTCTGCTCTGGCCCACTTATCTGTGGGGAGAAGACCCTCGAGTCTCCTGTCCTTGGAGGCTGGGTCCCAGAGTATTGGGCAGTGTGTGAGCATTCAGGAAGGGGGGGGAACGACAGCCCTGAAGTGGGGAGGAGGCATCTGAGGGGACACCAGTGTGCAGGGGGACAGCGAGCCTGCAGCGCAGTGACCCCTGTCACCCGCCTGTGCCTTGTGCTACAGCCTTCGTCTCCGTCTCGGGCATCTGCCCCCTGTACCTGGATGAGATCCGGCACTTCCTGACCCTGTGTCCAGAGCTGTCCCTGGGCTGGTCTGAGGAAGGCCACCTTGTGGCCTTTATCATTAGTTCACTTTGGGACAAGGAGAGACTCACTCAGGTGAGGGCAGGGCTGTGACACCCAGCTCCCTGGGGCCTCTGGAAGAGAGGCCGCCGGCCCCTTGCATGAGAGCAGCCAGATGGTGGGAGAAGAGCCCAGGGGCTGGGATTTCTTCCTCCAGATGGGAGAGATGGGTACAGGCCACAGGCCTGCTGCCAGGGCAAGAGTGCCAGCCCTTCTGGGTCTCAAAGGCCTTCGTGCAGTTTCCTCTGTGGGGCTGGGGTGTAGCTCCGAATTTGGGGCCTTCCTTGGGTGAGAAAGGGAATCCTGACTGGAGGCACTCAGGGGACACCTGCTTTTGGCCTGGGTCAGGTGGCTTGGGGGTAGCAAGTGTCAGCAGAGGTGACCTGGACTCACACCCCTTGCTCCCCCTCCCAGGAGTCGCTGATGCTGCACAGGCCTGGGGGCCACACAGCCCACCCGCACATGCTGGCTGTTCACCGCACCTTCCGGCAGCAGGGCAAGGGCTCCATCCTGCTGTGGCGCTACCTGCACCACCTGGGTGGCCAGCCGGCCATGCTCATGGGTGAGGATGTGCTGGTGCCCTTCTACAAGAGGTTCGGCTTCCATGCCGTGGGCCCGTGTGCTGTCACCATGGGCTCCCTCACCTTCACGGAGCTCCAGTGCTCCCTGCGGGGCCACGCCTCCCCGCGCAGGAACAGCGGCTGCCGATCTGGGCTCCCCACCTGGCCGTGGGTGATATGGGGAGGCAGGCTGGGGTCCCCTTCTCTGCTGTGGGCTCACCCCAGCTGGCATGGAGAGGGAAAGGGTTGGCTTCCTCCCAGCCCAGGCTGCTCAAACAGAGCAGGGGGCTTTGTGCCCTCTGTCCTTTGAGGCCCTCTGGAACTCCTGTGTTCCAAACTCTGTGCTGGGTTGGTAAGTGGGGACCACGGAAGGCATTCTTGGGCCGCTGGCTCATTTCCTCCTCTGGGCAGGTGGGCAGGAAGGAACTCAGCACCAGGGCATCCTCACAGGAGGAGCCTGATGCTCCCCCGCCTCTCGGACCCCCCTTCTCACCCTCAGCCCCTGGAATAGGGGACAGCCCGGAGCAGGATGCGGGAGGGCCAGGGCGGTCTGAGCCATGGAGGCAGCCCCAGAGCCACCCGCCCCTTGGGCACCCCATGGCCCCACCTGCCTCCCCAGGTCTGTCCTTCCCTGCTGCCCCCAGCCCCCACACTGGCTCCTCTGCCCACAGTAATAAAGTGGTTACACCCCCACTGCCTCCCTGGTGGCTCCTCGGTGTGGTGTGGAAGGTGGTGGGCGAGGCACAGGGAATGGACTCCGCCCGGCTGGAGTGGTGGCAGTGCCGTGCCTGCTCCCCAGCACCACCTCCACAGGGCAGCCCACCCCGTCAGCCCCTCACTGACCCGAGGCATGGGCAGAGCAGGTGGGGGGCACCCCGGAGGCCTAAGAATTCAACGCAGCCCTCTCAAGGGACCCCCTGAGGTCTTCCATGTGGTTTCTCAATCTGGTTTCTGGTCCAACTAAATCCTGAGAAGTACAACAAGTTTGCTACTGTCCCTCGGACCAAGCCACTGCCTCCGAACAACTCAGGGATGAGCCCTTCCCCCCTGAAGTGCCAGCTGTCATTCTACCCGAGGTCTCAGGTAAAGACAAGACTTCTGTAACGAATATCATTTAATACATTTGAGACATCGTCCATACAGAGTTAGCGTTACTTTTAAACATTAGGACCATAATATAAGCTGGTAAAAAACAGGCCTGATTGAGTCCAAGCACCCCTGGGAGCAGGTCCTAGGGGTGGCTCAGCCCCGACCCCATGCAGGTGAGTGAGGCAGAAGTGACAGGGCTGGCGGTCACCAGAGCCACCCGACAGGTGGGACGCTAACACCCAGGGGAGGGCTGGGGGGTCCCGCTTCCATTTTCTCAGAATAAGCAAAGGCTCTTGGGCCCGGCCTGCTGTGTCTCCTGCTTGTTCTCTGCCCCCTAGACCACGGTCAAAGCCTGTCCCACAGTGTCCCACCCTGGAGCCTTACGGGCAGTGTCGGCTCACAGGGCAGACAGAGGAGGAGAAACAGGAAGGGGGCTGTGGGGAGCATGGTGAGGACCCCAGCCCTGGGGGCAACCAAGGGAGTGGCCACGTCCCTGGCAAGGTCACACTCACAGTAACGGTGGGGGTGGGGGGCAAGGCACCAGCAGGGACAGCAGCTGAGGACCCTGGGCAGAAAAGAAACCACCCCAGGAGGCGGTCTCTACCACAGGGGGATGGGGAGGAAGTCGGGGCCTGGGACCCGAGCCCCGGAGAAGCAGGTGCTCTGGGTGTCCCCAAGCCTGGGGCTGGGAACACACGGGCCTCACTTCCCCAAGGAACCCGCCTTTATCGACCGTCTCCCGTGGGGCCCGCCCTGTCCGCCGGCCTTTGGCGTGTGGGGCTCTGCGGGCGGGTGGCCGCTGCAGGTGCAGGCCCTGAGTCACCAGCGCTCGGTGAGCAGTGGCAGCTGGGCCGGCGTCAGTGCAGCACCTGGTCCAGCTCGTACTTCTCGCAGAAGCGGCTGGTGAAGGGGAAGCAGGTGAGGTGCTCGATCCAGGGCCAGTGGATGGGGTAGACGTAGAGCCAGATGACCAGGGAGGCGAAGAGGCCGGCGAAGACCAGCAGCGACACCAGGATGAGGGCTCGCTTGCGGTACCTGTCACTGGTGCCGAAGGTGATGTAGGGCAGGAAGGCAAAGGCCAGCAGCAGGCCGCTGAGGAAGCCGAAGATATGGGCGATGTTGTCGATCCAGGGCAGGAGGCCGCAGATGAACAGGAAGAGCACGACGGCCGACAGGTTGAGGAAGGCCTTCCACGGCCGCTCCAGCAGCTGCCAGCTCTGGAACAGCTCCACGAAGAGGCAGGCCAGGAGGCCGAACTGTGACCCAGCCGGGCCCACCTGGGCGGGGAAGGGGACACCGGTCACAGCTGGCTGGACAGCCCCTCTCAGCCCGGGGTGCCAGACCCCGAAGCGAGGGGCCGCAGGGCTTCGTCGGCTGCTGGACCAAAGCTGGGCCTGCTCTGCCCACCCCTCCAGCAAACACCGAGCACTGACTGTGCACATGCCCAGGGTGGCTCCGATGCCATAAGACAACAGATAAGCCTGTTGGGGGTGGCATGTGGTGGGGAGGGGTCGATACCGCACAAGCTAACCAAGAGTTAGGCTGAGTTGATCAAAAAATGGCCATGGGCCGGCCCAGTGGTGCACTGCTACAGTGCGTCGATTGGGAGCGCGGTGGCGCTCCCGCCGAGGGTTTGGATCCCACATACAGACCGGTTCCCGCTCCACCCAGGGTGGCTCCGATGCCATAAGACAACAGATAAGCCTGTTGGGGGCGGCATGTGGTGGGGAGGGGTCGATACCGCACAAGCTAACCAAGAGTTAGGCTGAGTTGATCAAAAAATGGCCATGGGCCGGCCCGGTGGCGCACTGCTACAGTGCGCCGATTGGGAGCGCGGTGGCGCTCCCACCGAGGGTTTGGATCCCACACACAGACCGGTTCCCGCTCACTGGCTGAGCGAGGTGCGGGTGCGACACCGAGGGTCGCGATCCTGTTGCCGGTTCCGGTCCGGTACGGGCATGACACTGAGGGTTGCGATCCGTTGCCGGACACGAAAAAAAAAAAAAGGCCATGCCTGGAGGTCAAGGACGGCCACACAGGGGCAACTGCGGATGCCCAACCACAGACACGAGATGCACTGTTGGGTAGTGGGCATGGTCACGAAGAGAAATGAAGTGGAGAAGAGGGACAGAGTGAGGGATGGTGGTCTGGGAAGGTCTCGCTGGAGGTGATGTCTGAGCATGGGGTAGGGTTGGAGATCTCTGCTGACTCAAGAGCATCACTGTTCCCTCTTGCCAGGGATTAAGGGACTAGCCAATAAGCCCCCAGCTTAGCAGAACGCCCACTGTTGAGCCTGGCATGGGAGGGGCCCTGTGCCCCGCTGGCAGATCCGGGGTGGGAGGGGCAGGGGGCAGCAGGGCTAGCTCTCCTTACACGTCACCCTCCCTGTCCCTGTTCCCCATGTGCCTACCTCTGCCCGGTACGGGAGGAAGATGGCACTGGCAAGGTTGCCCGTGATGCCGCTGAGGATGAAGATGATGGCAATGCGGTGCCAGCCGGCCAGCTTCTCCAGGTCCCGCAGGATGGTCATTTGGAAGACCACAGACACGAGGCAGTGCACCACACTGTGGGAAGGGAACACACCGGCATAGGCCTTCCCACACCTGCCCAACCCGCCAGCCAGGCACCCAGCAGCAGTGGCATCTGGAATGTTGGGCTGGCTGGGCCTGGCCCAGGAGCCCTTTCTCTGGGGGTCCCAGTGGGAGGCAATCACAGGGCCTAGGGCTGGGGGCAGTGAGGAGCCTCTTACCCAGCATGTAGGAACAGAGACAGCCAGAGCCTGTAGAACTGGTCCGGGACCTCTGGGTTGAGGAATGGCAGCAGCCCACACACCTTGTCCAGGCAGTGCACCTGGGGTGGGTGCATGGCGGTCAGGACCCCAGAAAGTGGGCTGTGTCTGAACCCCAATGTGGAGGGGTACATGTGAGCTCCGGCCCCAGCAGGCTGCTGAGCCTGGATTTCTCTGCCCAGGTTGCACTCTCGCTTCCCACCTGGGCCCCTGCCAGGCCTCGCCTCACCTGGGAGCAGAGTGTTGCTTCTTCGTGGAAATAGCCGTGCATGAACTCACAGTATTCCCGAGTGCTGATCTCGCAGCTGGGGGATGGGGAGGTAAGAGGGGGTATCAGGGCCCTGAAGACCCCTGCCCACCTAGCCTGGAGCCCAGAGCCTGGCCACAGCAGGCATCACCAGCAGGAAGGGGGATGCCCTTCTGCAGAGACCCCAGCCCTGGAGCAAGATTCTCTTCCTCCTGCTCACACCATGGGAGCCCCAGGGTCGGGGAGGGACAGTTATTGGAGGGCATCAGCCCGGGTGGGTTGTGTGGTGGTGGTAGAGGAGTAGAGGGCCCATGGGAGTGCTGGGGAGATGGCAGGTTGGGCAGAGGTGGCAGAGTGTGTGGGCCGGGCTCACCTGCCCTTGGTACCAATGCAGCAGGGGCGGCCCTTGATCTCACAGTCCATGTGCAGGAAGCCTGTGTGGTTGTTACTGGCTTGCTCAGTACAGATCTGCCGGGAGGGGGCACCAACGTGGGGTGGGCCTGTGCAGGGGGCAGTCCCCTGATCCCCACCCTTCCCAGACCTCTCTCTGCCAGGGCACTCACTCACCGGCCACTTGGTGATGTCGTCAGGCCAGATGTGGGCACCGCTGGAGGCTGGCTCCTCGCAAGTCCTGGAGACAGAGGTCAGATTGGGCAAAATGAGGGGCCACTGCGCTCCCAGCCCACCATGCCCACCTGCCAACATCCCAGTGGGTGGCTCTGCCAGCCTGGCCGGGGGCTGCCCTGAGACCCATGAGCGGCTCTGGCTGTACCTGGGGTCCTGGTGGCACACAGCCCCTGATGTCCGCTTCTGGCCCAGGTCAGACTTGTCCATGGGGGGCCCGGTATCATCCTGCCACTTGACAAAAGTGGCCAAGGTCTCCTGGAGGACGGAGGAGGGCTGGTCATGCTGAGGCGAGGTCACCCCTGTTGGAGTGGGCAGGAGACCCTCCAGGACAGGGGCTTCTCCCACTGCCCCAGGACTCAGGTCTACCCTCCAGGCCCCCCACCCCTGTCTGACACTCCTGAGATCTGGCTTTCGCCTCTCTGGGGCTGATGGAAGTCAGCCAGCCATTCGGCAGTGGCTTCCACTCTCTCCTGTGCAGGGTGTGTGCAGGGCTCGGCGGGGCAGAGGGGGAGGAAGGAGGGGATGTGGTCACTGCCTCTAAAGGGCCCCTCCCCCAGGCCAGGGCGAGTAGAGCTGGTGCTGGACTGGAGTGGGGCTGGCAGGGGTTGGAGGGCACCACCCGCACCGAGCAGTCCTTCCGCTGGGTCTGGATGCAGCCTGAGCGGTCGTTCTGGACACAGCAGCCCGAATCCCGCTCCAGGTCTCGCTCCCGCCGCACCAGCTGCTCAATCTGGGGGTCCTTCCGGATGCAGGGCGAGAACTTGGCTCCCAGGTGGATCAGGTCAATCTGGGGGAGGGCAGGGCAGGGGGAGAGTGAACTCCACCTCTGCTCTGTTGAAGTCTCCCCTGATGAGGGGGCTATGGGCAAACGGCCCACCTGCCCAGCTGGGGGTGACGGGGCACAGAGGCTCCCTGCTCAGATGGTGACCCCCGGCCTGGGTCCTCACCGAGCTGGGGCCGACCCAGAAGTTCTCCTGCTGGATGTACTTCACGCTGCCTTTGCTCCACAGCATCTGTTGCGGGGCAGTGTAAGGAGGGGCGTCAGAATGGTGCGGTTCCTCGGGGTGGGGGGTGAGGGTGGGACAGCTGTCTCAGAGCCCCATCCCATACAGCCCTCCAGCAAGGCCTCCCCTGGATTTGTGGGGAGGAGGTCAGGGCAGCAGGAGGGTGAGTGGTCTCGCTACCCCAGAGTAAAGCCTCCAGAAACCCGCAAGCTCCGGTGAGCCCCGAGCACCTTCTGCTTGAGCCAGGTTGCTGTGGTGGGAAGGATTCAGGGCCTAGGATGCTAAAGCCTCTTGGGGAAGGCTGGGACCCCCAGGGTGGAGCCTGACTTACTAGCTGGGTGGTGACGTGTTGGGCAAAGCCCACGGGCGCGATGCCGTATGTGCAAATCACCAGCAGCGTGATGATGACATGGACAAAGGTCAGCCAGTAGGTGAAGTAGGGTCTGCGGACGGAGGCCTCGGGTCAGAACAGCCGAACTCACGTTCAGACCCTCAGTCCCAGCCGGGGGACCACCCCTGGCCCGGCTGCCATGATGCTCAGCTGGCCTCCCTCCTCTCCACTCCTATTCTACCCCAACTCACCCTTCCCAGAGCAACTTTTAAGATGCACCTCCAAGTTCTCTCTCCTGGATTAAATCCCTCTGATGCTGTCCTACTGCCCTTGGGATAAAGTCTAAATGGCCCTGCTCTGGCTGGCTGCAAAGCCTTGCTGCGCTCACCACCTCTCTGGCCTCTTTCCACTCCTTCTCTTATAGTTCCTGGAACACGCCATGCCCCCTGCAGCCCCAGGGCCTTTGCACATGACACTTCCATTGCCTGGGGTGCTCTTCCCGTTTCTCTTCACACAGAGAACTCCTGCTCATCCTGACTGCACCCCTCCCCAGCAGCTGCTCAGCCCCATTCTACGACCTCCTCCAGGACACTCGGCATACCTGTCATTGCTGTTTTTTTGTAATTCGGGGTCCAATGTCTACCAGGTCACTGCCAATTGTACACTCTGTGAGAACTGCCCCTCCCCAATTGTCTGGTTTCCCCCATGGTCTCTGTGCACAGCCTCCCCCAGCGTCCCTCGCTCATGGCCTCAGCTTCTAACTGTCCCGCTGACCCACCTGGCCCTTCCTGCTCCATCATTCTCCTGGGCTCTATTCCAGGGCCGTGGAGGGGCAGATCTCAATGAACGTGTTTTGACTGACTGCTGTCTGGGAGCCCGCTGAGGATGCAGGCCCAGAGGTGGGGGTGGAGAGGAGGCAGCAAGCACCTGGGGCCCTGCCCAGACACGCCCCTGAGCACAGGGTGCACATTCCTGCTCGTCACTACGCTCCTGACCTCCAGTAGACACAAAATGCTTGCCAGAGAATCTGGGGGAATTTGGAAACTCCCATACCCTCCTGGGTGGCTCTGGGTCCCTCTGCCCTCCGCCTACACCTTTGGGGGGCTCTGGAGGGTGGTGTCTCACCGGTGGCTGTCGAAGCTCTCCAGCTGCTGCTGCACGGTGCTGCTGATGCTGCGGCGGTAGCTGCGGTTCAGCCAGTTGCCCACCACGCCCAGCCCGTAGTGCCGTTTCTTTCGGTCGAAGGCAAAGTGCTTCACGGTGGAGGCGATGCGCTTGCCACGCCTGGTCGCGGGCACTGGGGCTCGGCCATACTCCTTCCTGGTAGGGACGGGGCTCTCAGCCTGACATGCTCCCCAAGCTCCCAGACCCCACCAGGGGGGGGCTCAGGAGGGACTTGGAGGCTGGGCTGGAGGAGGGACCATGCCCCAGCACTCACAGAGGGATCTGCACCCCATCGGGGGAGACCGGCGAGGCCGAGCGTGGGATTCCCCGGAAGTAGCTGGCAGAGAGTGGGGGAGACTCAAACACGTCATCAGGCATGGAGTTCATTTCTTCCTGGGATGGGGTGGGGTGGGTACAGAAAAAGACAGTATAAGGAGTCACTGTCCCAAACGCTGCCCCCCAACACCTCAATTCAAGGGCAGTACAAGGCTGGACAGACAAGCTCTTCAGGACGGAAGGGGACGCAGAATGGTGACTCCCTGGCTAGCGCCATGCCCCACCCTAGGTCCTCGCTCTATGTGACAAAAAGATGGGGGCACAGTAGCTCCATGCAGGGCCGCACCACATCCCACCGGTGGGCCTCTGGATCTCTCAGGGACCCTGGCAGAACACGACAGACCCAGATCCCAGGCCACCCCATCTCTGCTGTCCCCGAAGGCCTGTACCCCGTGCTTGCCTTACTAAAAAATGAGGAGTCAAATGTGTCTGCCCCATCGACCGCATCCTCTTCCAGGAAGCTGGGGTAGGCAAAGCTGCGTCTGATCACCCGGCACCGCTGACTGGCAGCGTCCAGCACTGGGCGCCCCTGTGCACGGGGCAGAGGCGAGGACATCAGGACCAGGGCCCAGCAACCCGGGTCCCCAAGCCCCAACATCAGAGGAATCATCAGGCTCATCCCCCTGGGGGCAGCACCTGCCCAAAGCAGGGAATGTCTGAGGTTGTATAGGCAAAAGGAACTCCAGAGACTAGAAAGCCAGGAAACGGGCACCAGCTTCCTCTGGCTCCGAACACGCCGCTCTCACCTGTGGTTTGGCGTTATCTCCGCCCTGGTGACCTCCTGCCCCTCTGGCATGGGAGCTGGCACCCCAACACTGAAAGCAACCCACAACCTATACCCTCACCCCTGAGGCTCAGGCCATGTCCCCCCGCTAACCCCTGCAGTACGGCTTCCTGGCACGGCACACCAGGCCCCTGCCCACCTTTCTGACCCCATCTCCTGCCACTCCTCTCATAACTACCCCTCACTAAAACCACATCAAACCACGTGCTGCACCACGCTCCACCCTACCTCCAGGCCTTTGCATATGCCATTCCCTCTGCTGAGAATGCTGTTCCCTCTGTCTCTTTCTCCCTCCCTTCCCTGGCTACCGTTTCCTCATTTTGGGGGGCTCAGCTCATTGCCTTCCCTGACGTCAGCCCCTCTCTTGAACTGACCACCCAGAATGGTGACACCTGCCCCTCACCCTGGGCTGGGAACTCAGCCAGGGTAGTGACTCTGCCCCACACCCCCCATGCCCAGCACATAAGAGGGGCTCAGTAAATGAGGGCGGGCGAGTGGCAAGCACACATCTCACTCCCTACTTTCCCAGCTTACAGATCAGTGTGGAAACCAGCTTCCAAAACCAGGGAGGCAGTAGGGGGGCTCACAAGGGAACCGGGGCTGGAAGGAGGTGGGCTGGCTGCTGGGCTTCAGGGGACACGAGGAGGAGTGGGAGGGAGGGAGGCCGGGCGGAGGTGGGAGGGGGAAGGGAACAGCCTGCCGGAGGGGGGCCCCTTACTTTGAGGAAGGCAGCAGCAGCTTGAAAGCTCATGTGGGCCACAGACATCCTCTTGCGTCGCGGCAGGTGGGAGTAGCCTGAGCGTACGCTGGTGAAGGAGGTGAGGGACAGGACCCCCGGGGTCAGTGGCGGGTGTGGGGCATGAGGCCGGTCGGCCTCCTCTGGGTGGCGGAATGCGCGGCCCCGGGCCAGCGGGTCCACAATCTGGGAGGGAGCAAGGTGGTGAGCGGAGCTGACCAGGCTCCTGCGGCAGGTCACCTACCACCCTCCTGCCCTGGATGGAGCCCACCTTGGGCATCTTGCAGGGTTTTGGAGACTCAGTGCCCTGGAAGGACGGCACCTCCTGGCTGGGAAGCTCCAGGTCCCTCTGGCACGAAGCCTTGAGTGGGCCGTAGCGCATGCTGCAGTGGTGCAGGCTGCGGCGCTGCCAGTGCTGCCGCTTCCCCTCCCAGTCGCTGCTGACCCCAAACCACTGGGCTGTGCCCCTGTGGGAGCAGACAGGGACAGGTGGACGTGTACATGTGCACACCAGTGCACCAATGAACGTGAGGGTGCGTGAAGGGTGACGGCACGTGTGCACCCAAGTGCACGCGGGGGCGGGGACGAGAGGGGAGGGTGCGTGTGTGCATCTGTGTGCCTTTAGGGGAGGTGAGGGGACACATCAGCCTCCCCTTGAGCATCCTGGTTGGAACCCAATGACCAGATGAGCAGAGGTGAAGCCTGGGCCATGAGGAGCCGGGCTGGGAAGTCCCTGGGGAACCACTCTGCAGGGCAGTGGTCTCCCCCAGCTCCTTGAACCCTCTCAGCTTCCACACTGTAGCTTTCTGCAAGGCACATACCCTGGGCCTCAGTTTCCCATCTATGCCATGCTATGGATTCCCATATTCCACCTCTGTGGTGAGACACTGCTCATTAATGCCTGCCTACTCCTGGAAACGGGACCCAGGAGCCAGGTACAGCAAAGGTCCAGGTGCCAGGAATCTCCAGGTTGCTGGGGGTGGCTGGGCAGGGTGGGGGTGCTCACTTGCGGATGCTCTGGGACAGGGAGGCCTGGCGGCGGAAGCCAGGGTGCTTCTCTGAGCTGTTGTCCTGCCATCGTCCCCGTGGCTCCTGGAGGCTGATGCTCTTCAGGTAGGCTGGGTTCTTGGGCCTCTGGGGGAGGGAAGACAGGTTGTGACGAGTGGAGCCCAGATCCTGGGCTGGCTCTTCTTAGCCTCCCAAACTGAAAACCCTGAGAACAAACCTCAATCCCAATTTATGCACTCTGAGCTGCTTTCATTCCAAATTTAAAATCGCCATTTTCCACTGTTTTTCGGCAAACCCCAGCACGCGTTGCCCTAACTCGGTAGCCAGTGCCCTGCCTCCCACTGGGCCGCTCCCGCACGTTCTCCAGAGCTGCCAGGGCAAGCAGGCGGCATGACACGGCTCCTCTTTATGCCCCAGGCTGCGCGGGAAGCCCACGCTGCTCGGGTCCATTTTCAATGACCTCTTTGTGGGGGAATAGTCCGGGCTGCCAGAAATCCAGAAATTTTGATGTGTTTTCATCCTCCCAAAGAAACCAGAGGCTGCAAAGGCAGGCTGCTGATGACAAGGATGTCTGGTCCCCACTCACCTGAGTCACGGGAAGCCACACCCCCAGGAAGAGGGGCTGAGAGGACAGCCCAGGTGATGCAATGAAAACGGCCTGTTCCCTGGTTTCCAGGGAGCCCTTTCTGGAGGCCAGCACTCCTGTTTCCCCTTGACCATCAAGGGACGGAGCTCGCAAGTTCAGGGCCTCACTCCCTGTGATATTTTGGGCCCAGGAAGGAGGGCAGCTGTGCTCAGGCGGCAGGTGCCTCCCTGGGAAGTGAAACCATCTGAGAGGTGTCATGTGGGCACATCTGTTGCCTGCGGCAGGGCAGCAACCCCGCACCCTGGTGGTCCCTTACCTCGGGCAGCATGCTGTCCTGCTCGCTGGGTGCCTGGGTCTCAGGTGACGGGATGGTGATGGACAGGTTGGGTGGCTTCCGGCTCTGCAGACGGCTGCTGGACACTGAGGACAGGCTCCCACCATTCTTGTCAGCAGAGGCCATGGTGGGCACGGGCAAGAGGGCTGGAATGGAGACGGGGGGAGGTGGGCGTGTGGGGAGGCGGCAGGGGCTGTGGGGGCCCTGGCGCCAGGGCAGGCAGCCCAGACCGAGAACCCACCTGCCTAAAGTTGGTGCAAACCTAACTCCGGGACTAAGCACAGACTGCACCTGGGTGCGGTGGAACACCGTAAGAAGGTCTATCTCTGACCTTCACTTGCATTCCAGACCACTGAGGATCTGCGAGGCCCTCAGCTTCCCACCTCATCCCATTTCTGATCCCTCTGCTTCAGATGGGAACCAAACCATGGGAGCAGCACAAAGGTGAAGGATTTGGAGCTGGAGCTGTCTTAGCCGCCTGGTCAGGGCAGGCCAGGGGGCCACAGGGCAGCTTCCAGTGGACGAACGGCCCTGCCTTTGTCTCCAGGGCAGAGCTCGGAGGAGGACAAGGAAAAGGCTCCAGGAAAACCAGGTGTGCTCGGCTACCCACACAGTGCCCCACTTTGCTGGGCAGGCGCCTGCTGCAGCTCCTGGGGCCAGCTGTGCAGGGAACAGGCAGTTCTCAAGGAGGGTCCCTGAGCTGTGCAGCAGGAAGCAGCCACTCAGCCCACCTCCCAGAGAGACCAGAAAGCCACAGTGCTGGTCCCTGGGGCAGGGCAGCCCTGGGGGAAACTGAAACCACCACCTACCTGGTACTTTTTTCTTTTTATAGTCAGAAAATATTTTAACAATAAAAGGGACATATGCTCACCACACACACACACACACACACACACACACACACAAATAGACTCAGAATACTAGAGAGCAAAAAGTGAACGCATGGCCCACCTCCACTGCGCCCTCCAGGGGTGCCTCTCTGCACCTGGAAACAACATATGTGCTTAAGAATCTTACACACACACACTCATACCTTTTTATCTGTAGTGTGGACATCTTACCCTACTTTACCATTTTTTTTTTCCTTTTTGTCTTTTTTTACTGACCGGTAACGGGATCGCAACCCTCGGTGTCACGCCTGTACCGGGGACCAGCAACGGGATCGCAACCCTCGGTGTCGCGCCCGCACCGCGCTCAGCCAGTGAGCGGGAACCGGTCTCCACATGGGATCCGAACCCTCGGCGGGAGCGCTGCCACACTCCCAAGCAGCGCACTCTCCAGTGCGCCACCGGGCCAGCCCAATATTTTACCTTTTTTGATAACTACAAAGATTTCATTGAGTGGACTGTACCAAGATCTACTTCATTCCAAACTTCTGGTTATCTAGGATGTTTTTGGCATTTTATATGCACGTCCAATAGTGCAATAAACACTCTTGCCTCTACTGTGTGTGCTTGTCCAAGTATTATTACAAGACAAGGTTCCAGGAGTGGAATGGCTGGGTTGAAGAGTAAGGACGTCCTGAACTTCAATGGATCTTGCCAAATGGTCCCACAGAGGAGGTGGCAATTTACCCCGTCTGGGGCTTTTCCATGGTCGTGCCGCTAGTCCCCAGTTGCCCTCTGATCCCACTGGAATTATCGGCCTCTGCATGTTTCACTCTCTGTTTCATCTCGGGCTCTGCCTCGTGTCTTTCTTCTTGCTAAACCCTCAGCGATTTCTTCCCCTCCACCTCCCACGGTTCCTGAGGCAGGTCTAGTTTTTCCTCCCCTTGTTTCCCAGGATTGACCCTGGGTGTGCACAGATGGAGGGGAGGCTTGCATGGGAGTGCTTCAGATGAGGGCACACGTGGGGCCAGAGTGTGGAACAGGCAGGTAACGTAACAGCCGCAATTATTCTGAATCCATTGTCTCTCTCCGTCTTTATGCCGCCTCCACCACAGCCACCATCTTCTCTCACCTGAAGGACCGCACTGGTCTCCCAACTCCTGTACCTGCTGCCTCTCAAAGCCCCTACAACTGACCTTTCTCCACATAGCAGCTGGGGTCACCTCTTAAAAGCAGGAATCTTCCCATGTCACTCCCTGCTCAACAGTGTCCCAGGATTTCCTGTTCTCATTTTAGGTTCAAACTTCCCACTGGGGCTTCTAGGCCCTGCATGGCTCTGGCTCTTCCCACACTCTCACTTCCCCTGACCCAGCCACTCTGGGCCTCTCCTTGTCCCGAAACTGCCAAGCTCTGGTGGAGTGGTGGGGGTCGTGGTGACAGGTGGTAGCCGGGCCGGCTGGGCTTGACCTGCACACAGCCTTGCACTTGCTGTTGGGGTAAGTCCCCTGATCGCTCGTCACCTGAGTCTTTACCTGTACCACGGGGAGAAAAATAGTTCCTCTCTGGGAGAAGGTCCTTGGGGGTCAAGTGAGTGAATGCGTAACAAAGACACACGCGGTGTGTCCACACAGAAGCTTGCACAGAAATGGTCACGGCAGCATCACTCATCCAAGCCAAAGGCCAGGGGACAACCCAAGTGTCCACCCATAGGTGACTGGATAAACACAATCTGGTAGGTCTGTACCATGGAACGCTATCCAGCCACAAAAGGGATGAAGTTCTGAAACGGGTCACAGTATTGAGAACATTATGCTAAGTGAGAGAAGCCAGTCTCCAAAGGCCACCTACTATGTCATTCCATTCATCTGACAGTCCAGAGTAGGAGAATCTATAGAGGTGGAAGGCTGGCCGGTTAGCTCACTTGGTTACGGCATGGTGTTATAACACCAAGGTCAAGAGTTCCGATCCCCGTACCAGCCGGCCACCAAAAAACCCAAAAAGTCAATTATTGGTTGCTTAGATTTGGGTAAGGGGCCGGGGGTGGTGCGGGTAGTGACAGCTAAAGGGTGTGGGGTTTCTTTTTGGAATGATGAAAATGCTCTAAAACTGACTGTTGTTGGTTGCTTAACTCTGCATCTACTAAAAGCCTTTGAATGGTAATTTTTTTTTTTTTTTTTTTGTCTTTTGTCTTTTTCCGTGTCCGGCAACGGATCGCAACCCTCAGTGTCGCCCCCGTACTGGACCGGGACCGGCAACGGGATCGCAACCCTCGGCGCTGCTCCCGCGCCTCGCTCAGCCAGTGAGCGGGAACCGGTCTGCATGTGGGATCTGAACCCTCGGCGGGAGCGCCGCCACGCTTCCCAAGCGGCGCACTATTGCAGTGCGCCACCGGGCCGGCCCCTGAATGGTAATTTTAAATGGGTGAATTAAATGGTATGTGAACTATATCTCAACGTAGCTGTTAAAAAAAGAAGAAAACAAACCTCAAGCAGGTGCTAAGTAAATGTCGGGCCTGAGCCTGAGCCTGTCACTCCACGCCACCCCCAGATTACCCTGCAGCGGGGAGGGCGGCTCCTTCCCCTCCTCCTGGTTGTAGCTTAAGCGCCACCTCCTCGGGGGAGCCCGCCCTGCCTGCCTGAGCAGCCCCCGCCCCTTGCTGCCCTGGTCACCCCCACCCCTCTCTGAATTCACCTTCTCCGTTCATTAGGCCTTTTCTGCCTTATTCACTACCACGCTGCCAGGAGGGTGCTGGCCCCACAGGAGGCATCAACACGTGTTTGTTTTCGTTTGGTTGTTTTTTTGGAGGCTGGCCGGGACAGGGATCGAACCTGGGACCTTGGTGTCATCAGCACCACACTCTAACCACCTGAGCTACCCAGCCAGCCCCGCACCTGTTTGTTGGAAAAAAACAGATGCATGAAGCGGCCTGTGTCAGGGTCTAGCCCGCCCATCACCCCAGCTTCCTACCTTGAGTTTGGGATCAGCCTGTGGCTTCCTGGGTCTTGCTGTGAAGGTCTTTAGAGCATGTCCTTGTCCTCTCACTCTGCAGATGCTCTGGGGTCAAGTCTCAGTTCTTTGGAGAGGTGGACAGATGGACAGACAACAGGAAGGAAGGACAGACAGCTCCAGGTCAAGCAGGGCAACGTCCTGTAAGAAAGGAAGGGCAGGTTCAAGAGGGCATGGCAACCATTGCATCCTTTAATCTTCCTGACCTCACTCTCCCCATCTATAAAATGGGTACAACTCCACCTCCGTACAGATGAGGGATTCAAGCAGATATGGAGTAAGGGCCCCTTGTGGTGCTGAGCGGGGCACTAGCCTCAAGGTATTTACATTCAACGGCCTAAAAACACTTCCTTCTGGTCTGGGAATCTCACTGGAGCGGGACATTAAAGTGAAGATAGTCCCTATTTTTTTTTTCCTGTTTTAATACGGCTTTAATAGAAACATTTAACTTAAAAAAATCTAAGAATTGTTGGCTATCTTCTGATTAAGACTTATTTTTGATTAGAGTTAGCCAGCTATTGAAGGCCATGTTCAAACGGTCTGGAAGTGGTGTTTTTATTAATAATTTACTGAGGTGACATTGACACAACATAAAATTCACCATTTTAAAGCAAACAACTCAGTGGCATTCCTGTTTGGTTTTAATAGGTCCTGCGCAGAGCAGAGCACACGGCAGGCCCTCCTCTGAGCGGAGCCCCAGACCTGCCAGGCAATGCCCCAGAGGCTGAGCAGGAACATGTCTCACATGTGCCAGGCCCTGCTTGGCCCTTCTGGTGCTTCATCCCACCCTTTCCTTAAAACACCCTTCAAGACAGACGTGATCATCACTTCGATTCTGTAGACGGGGAACGGAGGCTCAGAGGGGTTCAGTAACTCGTCCAAGCTCATACAGCAAGGAGGGGGTGCAGCCCGGACTCAAGACGTCTGGCCCCAGGGCGTGAGGTCCCCCTGGCAGACAGGCAGCCTCCTTCCCTAAAGCTGGGTACACTCAGGGCTGGAAGACCCCCCTCTCAGGAAGCCAGAGCGGAGGGTCCAGCCTGGAGGGAAACTTGGTCTAGCATTCCAGTGCTTTCCAAACCGTGCTCTCAAGATGCGCAGGGCTACCCAGGGGCCTGAGGGGGCTACCAAGGGGTGAACCGGAGCCTGGGGGTGGGTCCAGGCTCCCCTCTGATTCCACTGGGCAGGGCCCCTTTACACTTTGCGTATTGCATTGGGGCCTTCGGTTGCCAAAGCCCCCCAACTGCAGGTGAGGGGAATGTTGGGTGCAGAGGGGCCTGAGGAAAGATCCTGAGGTAGAGTTGTGAGCCCAGGGCACACCCAGCCTCTTTATGGTTTAGACCAACGGCCTTGGCATCGGCTCCTTCAATCCCAATGTGCTAGGGAGTCCTGACCCCAAACCCCAGAGCAGACCGCCCTACCGTGTATAAGGCCCTCAGAAATCATGGGCAGACAGTCCTCAGCATTGGGCCAGGATGGCTCCAAGGAGCCCTGGCAGCCACATGGAGACATCACTCAGTGGAAGCTGGGTCAGCTCCCTGAATCCTGTGCCCACTCTGGGGACAGCTCCAAGACAACAGCCTCACTGCGGCCTCTGCAGGGAAAACTCCCCAGTTTGGTCTCCTCTGGGACCAGGGCGCAGTGAGAGGGTATCAGGAGGGCACTGCCCTGGGGAACTGGCACCAAAGGGGAAGGAGGCAGGCAGGGGAGGAAGGCAGGGGACGAGGGCGGGGCCACCAGACTCTGGCTCAGTTTAGGTCACCAAGAAGGTAGGATCCTTCCGGAACTCAGAGCTGATCACCTCCCTGGAGTCAGCACTTCAGGCCACCTGCAGCTCCCCAAGCTCCCACCTCCTCTCATCTGAGGCCCTGCACCTGGCACGCCAGGCTCCACCTTTTCTGCCTGGTCAACCCACACAGCTCCTTTAAGGGGAGGTAAAACATCACTGCCTCTAGGAAGTCTGCCCTGTCACCTCCAGACAGAATCGATCACTTTCTCACCTGCCCTCTCCCAGTACCCTGCAGACTTGCCTACATGTAGGTGTCCCCTACCCAGCCCTGGGCAGTACAGGGTCAGCACTCAGCTAGCCCCTGTTAATGGCTAACTGGATGGGAGGCTGGTGAGGTGGGAACATGCCTGGCTGGGGATGGTCAGTCCACATTGACCCTGGACAGAAGCTCCCTCTGGCAGGCTCCACTGAGTGCTGCCCACCCTACCCCTAAGCCCACTGTGAGGCCAGGATGGAGGACTCCGGATGATGTCGCAGGATGAGTCCCCAGTGGACCTCCCATTCCCCGCAAGCACAGCCCAGACTCCCCACCTAACTCCTTGCTAGACTCCCCACCAAACACTCCTTTCAATTCTGGGGTGCTGCCCAGCCAGCCCTCCCCACCCTGAGGCCATGCCACCCCAGCGAGGATCCCCTGCCCAGGACCTGCTGTGCTACTGGCATCTGTGCCAATCTCCTGATGGGAAGGGCAGACACAACCCAAGGCCAAAGGACAGGGGAGAGTGGACCAGCCCTGCGGCAATCTTGGGGGTCCCAAAGAGAAGTGGCCTGACCCTAGAGAGAAGGGGCAGGACTGGGGTGCACTTTCCTGGGAGGAAGCATGGGGCCCAGGACAGCCACCTGATCCTGGGAGCAGCACCAAGAGTCCCAGGCAACAGCCTATGAGCAGCGTCACCCCAGGCTTCACTGTCCCTCTCTGTTAAGTGAGTTGGACTTGGTCAGGGTCCAGTGTGACACACACAGAGCAGTGTGACACGGAGTGCATACACGAGTACACAAACACCACTTCTCCCACCTCTCCACCAGGGGGCGGGCCTGCCCTGGCGACTACCTGCCCCAACTTGTCCAGAAGCCTAGCTCCTCTCTCGGGGAGGAGAGCGGTGGGGACTTTTGGACCCACTCTGGGCCCCCAGTTGCCCCAAATCCAGGGTGTGGAGGAGCACAGATGGCAGAGACCAGGCAGAAGAAAGTGCTGGAGCATTAGAGCACCCCGCCCAGCACTATCTCCTGTGCCCCAGAAGTGCTTGCTCACTGCAGAGGAAATTGTGACATCCTGGGACCAGGCTTCCTCCTGGCCACAGTCACATCCGCTGTGCTAAGACCCCCAGACCCGCCTCTGCTTCCAGCCCATGGGCAGGGGGTGGGAAGTTTGAAGGCCTGAACTACCTGGATGGGCTATGGTCACCTGGCCAAGCCGGATCCTGACCTTGATATGGCCTTCCCCAGAATGGCTGGGAGACGCCAAAGGGGCCTGGGTAGAGGGACTGGGGCTCAGGTGGGGTCCAGCCTGGTGTCAGGGTGGGACAGATCCAGACAGTTCAGATCACCCAAGGTACCCAGGGGTTGAGGCCTCTGTACCCCACCTTGCCCAGGGTCAGTGCCCGCCCCCCATCCCCCCTGCCTCCCAGTCCAGATAGATTCTCAGTTAGCAGCAGCCACGATCAGGCGCATATGACAGAAATGCAGACTCAGAAACCACTCTCCGCTGCTGCCCAGAGAATCCGGTTTCCCCACAAAGGGTGAGGCTGGGCACTCCCAACCAAGCCCTGTCCCACACGGCCAGGGTATGCCAGGCCATCCCCAGGGAGGTCCCCCAACATAGCACTACCAGTGGCAAGGCTGGGTAGGGTGCTGGGAGGTCATCCCTCCCCCACCATGCAGATGGCATGAGCCCACGCTCCTCCTCTGACACAGTTCCAGCCCATTGTCCCCTCCCAACCTGCTCCCAGGTATAGTTCCACCTGCGGTGGGGAGTCCCCTCCTTCTCTCCCCACCTGCCTGGCATCAACACCCCACACATGAGCAGGTTTCTGGAGGCTCCCACAGTCTTGCTCACGGCGGGTGGATTCCCCACGACCCCTGGGCTCTGCAGGGTGGGGAGAGTGCAGCAGCTACAGCCCAGACCGAAGCAGGCAGGACCGAGCCCACGTGTAGCCAGAAAATGGGACAGAGGGGAGGGAGGGGTCCCCGGAGTAAGTAGCCCCCTCCCTTCAAGAGAGGAAAGATGGAGACTATGATTAACCACTGGATATGACCAGGAAGTTTAGGGACCTCCTGTGGGGAGGGGATCAAGTCACCTGAACCGAGGAAGTGAAGAAACCACAACTGGCCAGAAGTCACTTCCAGCCTGGCTTGGGAGCTGTAGACTAGTCGGCTAGTGTCCCTGTCCCTGGAGAGCGGGCAGTCAGGAGGGAAGGGGGGCGGTGGACAGCCCCAGGCTGTCGTCCGGCTGAATCACAGGATGACAGGGCGAGGGCAGGGGGTGAGGAAATGGCTGCTCTCCCCTGCTTCTCTGCCACAGAAAGTGAAACTCCAGCTCCCCTGCCCGGTGGCCCTGCTGGGAGCCAGGGCATTTTTAGAAAGCTGCAAAGAGGAAGCTTTCAAGAGGAAGCCCTCGCCTACTGTGCAAGCCTCAGCAAAACCCCTGGTTCTGCTGACCTCGGGGAGCTCTCCAGTCCCGGAAGGATGGCTCATGGAAAAGCTGCCATCTAACCCCATCCCCTACACATGTCCCCAAGCCAGCCCCCGCATAGCCGGTGACTCACCCCTGCACACCTCCTTGCCCGGCAAGGGACAGGAGGAACAAGAGCAAAGGGCAGGAAAGCGAAAAGAAGGTTGGCCCAGGGTTGGGGGCAGGATTTGGGAAGAGTCGTGAGAGCCAGAAGGGGAAGGAGGGGGCACCAGCAGTGGTGACATGCCTGAGTCAGTGACCAAAAACTCAACCAGCAGAGTCAGAGGAGGGGAAGGGGTGAGGCGGCCGCCAATGGAGAGGGAAAATGAAACGGCCTGTGGGTTCACACCCCACCTCCACCCCAAGAGGTCTTGACAGCAGCCCTCGCCCAGAGAGCCCCTGTATCTTTCTTCCCCTCGCAGGGTTACCCCCAAACTCAGTTCAGCAGTGAAAGAACTTGAGGGGCAGGGGCTTGGCGACCCACCGACTTCTTTGGGCTTTTCCCCATTAGCCCCCAGGCCCTGGGCTCCCCTTGACCCAGTTAGAGTGGCTTGGACGTCACGCGCCAACCACAGACACGGGAAGCGGGCGCTGGGCTCCAGGGAGTGCCAAGAACAGGAGTGAGGGTGCGAGCCTGAGCGCACGTGCATGCACGGGGCGGCAGCAGGTACCATGCACGTACAGCTGTGCAGACCCCGGCTTTCTCAGGGCCACTCGCCAGCAGGGCTGGCAGATGTGTGAATGCCCCCTCCTCTGCTCGGGGAGCCTGAGACCTGTGTCCCAAAGCCCAAGATGCAGCAGCTGCTGGCAAGATACCAGGACAGGTGCCATGGGAAACAGGAGTGCAGCCAGGCCTCCCCAGCTAGGCACAGTGTTGTCCTGGCCACATGGTGCCCTCCCAGGAGCCCCTCTGGAAATCTCTGGAATCCAGAAGCTGCTGGTAGAGGCAAGCATGTGGACAGCAGCTGAACAGGGACACAGGTGCCCTTCCACACCCCAGGCAAGAAGCAGCAGCTCCCAGAGCCTGGGGTCAATGGAGGAAAGTGACTGGGCGCAGCGGCTGGATCCCGGATGCTCTGCCCAGTGGCCCGGCCTCCTCTGGGAGGCTGCGTGTCCCGCCTCAGTTCTGCTTCCCCCTCAGCGTTGCTGTGAAGGGGGAGGAGGCAGAAGACTCTAGAAGGCACTGGTCCATTCGGGGTCAGACACCAGGCTGCAGGAGGGTTCCTGGAGAGGGAGGGTGCACCACTGGGTACCATGTCACCACAGGCTTGGTGTGGGCTGCGCTTTGCTCCAAAAGCTCATGAAGAGTTGCTCCTCTCGGAGGCCGGCCCGTGGCTCACTCGG
>NW_007731959.1:128022-133123 GCF_000696425.1 Galeopterus variegatus
CTCAGGGGGCCGGCCCGTGGCTCACTCGGGAGAGTGCGGTGCTGATAACACCAAGGCCACGGGTTCGGATCCTATATAGGGATGGCCGGTTTGCTCACTGGCTGAGCGTGGTGCTGACAACACCAAGCCAAGGGTTGAGATCCCCTTACCGGTCATCTTTTTAAAAAAAAAAAAAAAAAAAAAAGAGTTGCTCCTCCCGGGATCTTGGGGTACTGGGAGTTGGGTTTCCACTGGTCCTCAGAAGCAGCATGGGTAAAACACGTGCTCATGGCCGGGGTGAGATGGGGTGCAGCCTGGGCTGCGGGAGCAGGGGAGGCCCGCTTCAATTCTGTTGGGGGCTCCTTGACACCAAGGTAGGACTAGGCTGTTTCCAGATGTGACCACTCCAAGGACACACACGGGGCTGCCTTGTGTTTGCAAGGTGAGAGTCCACCCCATTTCCACCCACTCCAGAGAGTGACAATATGGCCCAGCTGGGGGAGCCAGGGTCACAGGCCCGGCTCTAACCACTGTGTGACTTTGGGCAAGCCACTTGAGTCTCTGAGCCTCAGTTTGTTCACATATAAGATGCTAAGTAGCCCCCCAGGGGTCTGAGATGTAGGTGGCTTTGTCACCATTAGCTAGGGCTCACCCCACAAGTATGCTCAGCTGAGGGACAAAGTCTCACCCTATTTTACAGACAGGTAAGCACCTTGTCCAGTGTCACCCAGCCAGAAATGAGCCCTAGACTGCCCAGGTGTGAGCGCCCAGAGCTCCATGGAGCTGATGGCTCCGCTGGGCCCCTCATCTCGACACACGCAGGACAGAATGCTCACTTCTGGAGGCCCAGTTGTGCTCCCGTCTGCACGGAGCCCCTCAGCAGGGAGGGAACATGCCAGACAAACACTTTTCAGCTTGTAAACAGTCATTAAGGAGCTAATAAACCTGATTTCCCAGAACTCTGCCCTGGGGCTCCCTGCTTCCCCGGGAAGAGCCTGGCCCCAGCCTCAATGGCTGCCAGGGCTTCAGGCCACTTGGACATTGGTCCATCGGGCTGCCCACACCAAGTGGACTGGCCAAGCCACCTGCTCACCGTCCCCCGCCTCACTGTGGGCCAGTGCAGGGTTCTCTTGCTGAGGAATGAGGAGGTCTGGGGGCCAGAGACAGGGCTCAAACCTGGTGTGGCCACCTACCTGCTGGGAGACATCCAGCAAATTCCCACTGCCAAGCCTGTTTGCTCTGCTGTGAAATGGGGTGCCGCCCCATCACAGAGGGAGCCAGGAAAGATGACACGAGATGATGAATGTACAGTGCCTGGCACACAACCAATGGTCCACTGGTAGCTTCTTTTATTCCTGGCCGAGATCTGCCACCATCACTCACTTGGTCTCTGTATCTGAGCCAAGAACCCAGAGGTGACAGATCTCTACTTGATAGGAGGGGAAACTGGGGCTCAGAGAGCTTAAGTCACCTGTCCAAGGTCCCATAGTTAGGGAGTGGTGGGGTTGCAACCCCAGCCAGGGTCCTGCATGCTTAGCCCTCTCATTCTGCAGCCTCCTGCCACCCTGGCACCACCAAGGCAACATGGCAAGAGACTGGGCCAGGGTGGTGACTTTCAGGAGTTGGGGTGCTGGAGCAGGTTCTGGGTGCAGAGGCTTTTGACCCATGAACCTCTCCCAGCCCCCCAGGTAGAAGTGACAACACCTAACTGCTTGGGCAGCACTTCTTAGCTTATCAAAGGACTTTTACAAACATTATCTCATTTAATTGAGTCTGAGGGCGGAGGCAGCTGTCTTACCCTCTCTGGCTGGTGAGGTCATACGGGGCTGAGGCCAGGTCTTCTGTTCCAACTCCACCTCTGAGCCCGAATCCCACGGTGAACCCTCCCCCCCTTCTTTTCCAGACCTTCTGATAGCCACACGGAAGTGAGACCCTGCTGCTTGCAGGGACTAGGGGCAGGAAGCTGTCCCTGTGCTGCCGGAGAATGCTGCTGGCACAGGCTCAGGGGCCACATGTGGGACGCAGAGGAGAAACCAAGACATTAGGCAGCTTGCCCCACTCCCAGCCCCAAGAGCCTCAGCCAGGGGAGCATAGCTGAGGGTCACCACCCAGTGATGCCCCCATACCATCAGTGACACACACCCTGGCAGGCTGGGAAACCCCGAGCAGGGGTTGATAGTCCACCCTGGATGGAAACCCACCCTCATTTCTATTGGCCACCAACGCACTGAGGTCCCCCCATCCCACTTCTGCAGAATAATAGTAAATAGTACCGCCACTCTATACCTGTGTTCTCACCTAGTCCCCATAACAGCCCACAAGGCGGGGTCTCTGCTGTCACCCGAGTCTGTGCCACGGACAGGCAGCCACACCCCTAACAGAAGCCATTATGACGGCCCCTCCCACCGCTCCTACCACGGCAGGCACTGGGCTGCAGGCCATGTGCGAACTTCCACTGGAATCCTCACCTCACAGCAGCGCTCCCAGGCAGACCACTGTTACCCCACTGTACAGCTGGGGAAACCGAGGCATGGGCTATTTAAATGGCCCTCATCTTCCTGAGCACACTTGTAGACCACTGTGTCCGCCAGCCCCTGGACCTTAGAATCACCCCCCATCCCTTCTGCCAATCCCGATGCTCCCACCACACTCCTGGCCAGTGTCCCTGATCAATCACCTCCTGCACTGCCCACCTGGCTCAAACCACTTTCACAGAGGGTCTCAGGGTGGCAATGGGGTGGCACTGCCTTTGTGGCTTTTGAATCACAAACAACTCATGTCTGGGTCCCTGGTAAATTTACCAGAGGGAACGTGGACACGTGGCTCTCTGTATTTCCCTGAAAATAAAAAGATGAGTTTTTCTCTGCACCTGCCTCATTCTCACAGAGAAGCAACTTCATGGGCTTTTCCCACAGATGGCAGGACGCAGCTCATCCCACGAGGAGGCCTGTGTCCTGAGAGCTGCCCTTGCCTGGCAGCCTTCCCTTCCCAGCCACCAGGCCACCAGGCCAGGTCAGCCTGCACTCCAGCAGGCGCTGAGTCCCGCCACTCCTCCCCCAGCCTGGCTCAGCTGGATCGGAAATTGGGAGCCGCTTCCGACAGTGCAGACGCATGAGCTCATTCTGGAAAGCCCCTCCGGTGGCCAGCGCAACACCGAGGCTGGCCCCAAAGTGTGAGCCATGGAGATCCGAGGGGAGGTGTGGAGGGGAAAAGCGGCCCAGACAATCACTCATCTCCCCTGTGCCATACCAGGGGCGGGTGGGGGGCCAGGCCAAAGAGAAGTACCAGGTGGCTGTCACCTGCTACGAGCAAGTGCACACACAGCCCCTTGACTTCCTCCTGCTCTGTCTGGTGCCTTGACTGGGGCTGAGTTTACTAGGCAAGTAGGACAGCAACCCCAGTGGAGAGGTCACAACAGTGACCAGAGATCAGCCCACAGAAAAAAACATCACCACTGACCCCAGAGCAAGACTCAGACCCCGGTGGTCCCCTCCGATTTGTTTGTGGTGTGACTGATTCCTCCTCTTACAGGAAAAGAAGCCCCTTCATGGGCAGTAAAGTGTATGTGTGTTATGCCAGGTATAGCCATGGCTCAGGAATGAGGGAATCAGGTGGGAGTCACCAGTAGTTCATCTACTGGGCTTTGGGGCTGGGCCTGGGGATGGACAGCTGGGGCTCAAACCTCGGCTCCATCGCTGACTTCCTGAGCAACTTACAGTGCTCAGCCTGGTGCCTCGAGAGGCACACGGCAATGGGGGCCACTGTTACTGTTTTTTGTTCAACTGAAAAGATGGGAGTCTCACTCCAGCTTTTTATGAAGACCAAAGGAAAAACCAAAGCAGAAACCTCCACCTGCATCCTTGCTCCACCAGGGTTTCCAGGCAAGAAGGCTGCGTGCAGAGTGAACAGGACAGGGGACAATGGATACTACAAGAAGATGGGAAGGAAGGGCAGTTGGGTGACCCAGGTTCCTGGGCACAGACGTGGCCACTTATCCAATCCTGTCCTGCTGTGCCAGCCACCCCTCCTCTTTCCCAGAAAACTAGGAGTACATTACTTGAGCCCAACTCAAACAATTCTGAGTCACCCCTCCCAGGGTCTGTCTGGGTTGTAGCTCTGATGTCCGCCATCTCTCACAGCTGCTCAACTAATACCACGACCAGGGGGTGCCTCACTCCACCAGCAGCTGGGCCTCTCATCTAACCAGGGTTCCTGCAGCCACAGCGGAATTTTTTTATTGCAGGAGGCAAGAAGATTGGGGAGCCACAAGGAATTAGAAGCCCTGTTATTCCTTGGGTGTTATTTTCCTGGTGTAAATAAGCAGAGGAGTTAGGTTCGAGTTCAGAAGGGAAAATTCCAGCAGGTCATACCACATCGGGAATCTATACGGGCCTCAGCAATCCAGCTTTGGGAAAATTTGTGGGAACACATCTTACCTCCTGCCCCTCTTCCATCCCCAGGGATATGTGAGCTCAAGGGTTGCCCCAGCTCACCCTGCATGGGTGAAGTACTTCAAGCCTGACCTGTGATAAGGCCCTTTACCCAGCCCCTCCTTTATAACACCCAGACCTGCTTCTTGCAGGGAAGAGGGTGGCTCATGTCACCAAAGGAGGACTCTTGCTAGGGGAATAACAGCCCTCACACCTCCTTACCTCTTATCTCATTTAAGTTTATTTCATGTTCCTCCCTAACCACTGGGGAAACTGAGGTAGGCAAGGGAAATCAGTGAGAAGTAACTTGATGGACCAGGTGCTTGGGCAGGGTTTCTCATCCTCAGCACAGCACTACTGACATCTTGGGCTGGATCATTCTTTGTTGTAAGGCTGCCCTGTACATTGCAGGACATTTAGCAGCATCCCTGGCCTGCATCCACTACATGGCAGAAGCAACGACACCCCGCCCCCAAGATGCGACAACCAAAATGTCTCCAGACCTTGCCAAATATCCCCTGGTAGGCAAAATTGTCCCCCTGGTTGAGAACCACTGCTCTAAAACAAGGCTCACTTTCCATTCCCTGTCCTACAGAGAGTGACCACAACTTAACAGATGCTGGGCTCATTACTTCACCAGCAAATGTCACACACACTGGAGTCCTAAATCTCGCCATTTGGGAAACAGCAAC
>NW_007731959.1:134239-134902 GCF_000696425.1 Galeopterus variegatus
CTTCACCAGCAAATGTCACACACACTGGAGTCCTAAATCTCGCCATTTGGGAAACAGCAACAACACATGTGGGTTCAATTCCTCAAGCCTTCGCCTCCACTGACACATCCCACCTCCACGGGCTCTCAGGAACCCCAACGCTATAACCTCCCTTGGTCTTTTGAGTTGGGCAGGGGCTGAGACCTGGGTTCCCTCTCTGCCCTGGGGTGGGGGTGGGGGTCTGTACCCTACAGGACCCATCCCTAACCTCTAACCCAAGGCCCTCAGTCCAGAAGTCAGGGCTCCTGGGTCCAATTTCTGAGCTGCGGTCTGGCCTTGCCGGGTGAGCCTGCCCCCCAGCCCCCACCCCCGCACCTGTTTCCACCTAGAAGAGTCTCAACGCACAAGCTTAGCCCGGGCCTCCCGCAGCTCACCCGGGAGAAAAGGGAAGGAGAGGAGGGTCTGAACTGCAGGCACTTCTGGAACGAAGGCGGGACTGCGCGGTCCTGTCCTGGGGCGGTCCCCTCTCTTCCTCCCGGAGCTTTAAACTTCTGCCCAATCGTCATGCCCCCGCAACTGGTGACCCGTAGCCCCGGGACCCCTTAGGCGTCTTGTCCTAGCCGAGCCCAGGGGCCGACAGACCTGGCCCAGAGGGCCTGCCGGCGCCGTCCGAGTCCAGCCCTG
>NW_007731959.1:135102-137802 GCF_000696425.1 Galeopterus variegatus
CGGGCTGCAGCGCCGACCACTGCCGGCTCCCCGGACTCGCGCCTCCGCCCTCGGCCCAGCGGGGTTCCCGCCTGGGCAGAGCCCTGTTTTCCGCCCGCGCTGCTCTCTTCCGTGCGCCGTTCTTTCCCTCCGGCTTCCTCTCTCAACCCCGGACAAAGCGCAGCGTCTAGGTCTGAACTGCGATCATCACATCACCCCACCACCACCACCAAATACCACCTAGTCTCCCACTCCTTTCACTTCGGCGCCCTCATCCTCACGCCTGTTCCCTCGAACCTTTTAGTCCGGGAGCCTTTGCCCTCACCCTTTCCCTAAAACACATTTGGAGCAGCTCAGCTACTCCACATCCTGCTGTAGCTCCCGCGTCCGGGAAGCCGCCTCTGGTCTCCTCGACCCCCGTCGCTGTGCTCTCCATTGCAGCGAAAGCGCCTCCTCCACATCCGCCTCCCCTCGAGCCTGGGGCTTCTTCGCAGCTGAGGCCGGGCATGCACCTCCCCCCGCCCCCAGGCTTGCACCCTGGTGGGGTCTCATCTGCATATGCCCTGAAGCTAGGACCAACATTCTTTGACCTCCGCCTAGGGGCATCAACAGGACGCCCCCAGCTCCTGTCCACAGGGTGGGGGCGAGGTGCTTCCATTGAGATGCAGGCTGCAGCAGGAGCGCGGTAGGCGGTGCTGGCCACAGCCGGCCCCTTGGTCCCTTCTGCCTTCTTGGGACTCCAAGGGCCTGACCTAGCCTCCACCTTTGGACTAGATGAGCAAAACCGTGGCAGGTTAGCTCAGTTGGTTAGAGCGTGGTGCTGAGAACACCACGGCCAGGGGTTCCATCCCTGTACCCACCAGCTGCCACAAAACAAAACAAAACCATGGCCAGGGAAGCTGGGACCTAACTCCAAGGTCTGAATGCCCCATTCTCAGTCCAGAGCTTATCATCTCGTCCTTCCTCCATGGGGAAGCCAGGCCGGCCAAGAGGAACACAGTTTGAAGAGAGACTCAGGTCTGGAGGGGTGGGGGTAGGAGTTTGGACCTATGGGTCCAGGCAGTGGTGCTGGCCTTAGGGGCCAGCCAAGACCCCTGCCCTTTAGAGAGCCCTGAGCCACCCGCTCCACAACCCACACACCCTGGTGGTTATCACTGACCTAGGTGAGGGAAGGGAGATAAGCAATGGGAAGGGGGGAGGGGCTTCTGGCTGCTGGGGATGATCTGGAGAGGATATTATTACCTTGGAGAGGGCCCAGGCTGGAAGGAGGGGGTTGGGCCACAACTGGGGGGTTGCTCCTCAATAACAAACGCAGGGACCATTTATTGTACACCTGGCACATCCTGGGGTTCTTTGCAGACAGGAACAAAACCAGGGACTGCCTGCAAAGTGGTGGCACTCTCTAGGGGAGACAGAAGAACACAGCACCGTGACAGGAAGGGTAATGGCAGCTAGCCGTTCTGGGTTCTTCCATCCTAAGTGCTTTAGTCTATTTTGTTTAATCTGTGGCACAATTCCATGGTGGGGGTGTGTGTGTGTGTTCTATTTCGGGGATGAGAAAACTGAGGCAGAGGGAAATGTAAGTGGAGCACTTTGGGTTTGAACCCACTCATAATCTGACTTTAGACTCTAGCAAAGGCTATTACAGACACCTGAGCTGTGTCTTCACCCCTGGAACTCCAAGGAAAGCTCTGAGGAGTCCCCAGGATTGGAGGGACTTATGGTGGCATTAAGCTGATGTCGGGGATTTGTCCCATAGAAACCAGGCATGCTGCCCAGCCATGTAGGTGCAGGGATGCCCCAGCTTCAACAGCAAGCACCTGTCGACACAATTGTGGGGGAGGGGGAAGAAAATTAAATAGACCAGGGCTGTAATTTTGTGGTAATGTCACACAGCTGTTAAAAGCAATGAGGCAGCTCTCTGTATGCAGATAAGCAATTATCTCCAAGATACATTAAGTGAAAAAAAAAAAGCAAGGTGCATGTTTAGTATAATCTCTTTTACCTAAATTTAAGTGGAATGTGCATATATATGTTGGTAGATCTACAAAAACTTTCTGGAAGGGTATGTGTGGGGTAACCCTTTTGGGGGGTGGGGAGGAGGAGGAGAGAGGTACTTGCTTTTCATTTCATACCATGTGCATGTATTACTTTTACAATTTAAAGAAAAACACTGTCTAAACTTTGTTTTAATGGGCCTAACAGCATAGGGAGGGCTTGATGGGTCGGGATGAGGGGAGGGGTTTCACCCTGGCTATGGTAGGGAAGCTTCTGGTGCCCCAGTTTGGCTGCATCCCAGGCTGATAGGACACATGCAAAGTCAGGGTGGCCGTGGGCGGAGGCTTCTGTGTGTCAGGATAAGGGTTTTTACTTTATCCTGTATGCAATGGGGAGCCCTGGGGAGTTCTTCAACTGGGAAATTGCACCCTAATATTTTACACTTGCCTAGCCCTTCTTGAAGAGTGCTTTCACAGATAGTATTTCACTTTTTTTTTTTTTTGTCTTTTTTTTTTTTTTGTCTTTTTCCGTGTCTGGCAACGGATCGCAACCCTCGGTGTTGCCCCCGCGCCTCACTCAGCCAGTGAGCAGGAACCGAACCCTTGGGTGGGAGCGCCGCCGCGCTTCTCAAGTGGCGCACTTATCCAGTGCGCCACCGGGCCGGCCCAGTATTTCACTTTTTAATCTTGACAATAATTCCACAAGGTAGGAAGGGTAGGATTT